>NC_085138.1:181793595-182041305 GCF_035046485.1 Aedes albopictus
CTCGTTTATTTGCGTACAAAACAAAATTGTAAATGAAGTTCATGGATTTTTATCAATAAAAATGTATAAATTTTTATAGTGTGGGAAAATTTCCGATTGCAATTGGATATTTCTAAAAAAAAATTGGGTGACCCATAAATTGAAAAAACAATCAAAAACATAACCCATAAATTATACATAGATTGTAATCTCTGGAGTACAAAAATTATTTAGGAAGCCGCGTATAGCACAGCAGTTAAATCCATCGATTACTTGTAGATCTTAAGGCGAAAGTTCTTGCAAGACCTAAAATATCTTTGGAATTTAGTTCTTTAGAGAGCAATGCTGCAGGACGTTGCACCGTATCAGTAGTGTAACAAAAATCCATTGATATGCATGTAAGTCTTGAGGTATTTACTCGTGGAAATTCTTGCAGGACCTAGACAATCTTTGGAACGTTCCAGTTCTTCACAGAACAATGCCAAATGGACCTGTCAAATGTTGCACCGTATTTAATATTGAGGGACCTAGAACATCTTTGGAAAGTAGTTCGTTACAGAACCATATTCCATGGACCAGCAAGATGTGGAACTGTATCAGTAAAGTAACAACAATCCATTGATTACGCTTGTAGTTCTTAAGGCCTTTTATTGTGGAAGTTCTTAGAGGACCTAGAACAGAACAATCCATCGATTACGCTCGTAGATTATAAGGCTTTCACTCGGGAAAGTTTTTGGAAAGCCTAAAACATCTTTGAAAATTAGTTATCTACATAACTATGCCTTATGGACCTGTAGAATGTCGCACCATTTTATTTATGTAACAACGGCCTATTGATTATGCTTGTCAGTATTCAGGCCTATATTCGCGAGAGTTTATGAAGGATCTTCAACATTTTTGGACATAACTACTCTACTGAACCACTTTTTCATAGACCTATGGAATATTAAACATCAGTAGAAGGATAACAAAAACCTATTGAAAACGCATGTGGATCTACTGAAACTTTCCTGGATCACTCTGAGCCTTATGCCCTACTAAAACAAACCTTATACGCTTAAACCGTCCTAACACCCTTGATTATTCTCTGAAACCCTCCTTGAAACCAGCATATACAGGGGATGGCCAAAATGTTTGGGAAGTTAGAACCGTTCGGGTAAAACACTATTTTTTAGACAACTCATTTTTGAGCTGTCATATCTCGGAAACCAGTGAACCGAATTGAATGAAATTTTGAACGTACACTAACAATATGTAAATGCTTCACAAACTATTAAAACATAGATACTTTTTAAACGTTGAACAAAGTTATCATGGATTGACACTTTTTGGATTTTTCTCGAAAAAATGTATTTTGTTTACATCAATGTCAATAAATTTTTGTGTTGATATCCAAAGATTTTCCACTTCTGTTCTCAAATTATCTCTAATCAGATATATTAGAGCCTATTAAGATTGAAGGAAGACCACATTTAATAATTTTTGTGTGGTTGTAAATTTGACTTATTTTCCTCTATATGGGTAAAAATTTCAACCCGGTATAACTTAATTCGTCGTGGGAAAATATTACATTTTATAACGTCGCACAGTGGGAAAAATCGACCCAAAAAACGGATCTTTTAACGCCGCTGGTTTCGGTACGTGAAGTTGACCATTTTTGACGTAAAAAAATACGAGAAATCGATTGGTGCTAATTTCATTCACCGCACGGCACGGGAAGTGGTCCATTTTGCCCTTTTTTCATACAAAAAGAGAAACAAAATGTACTTTCAAACAACTAACACGACTGTAGATCATTGAAAATAGCTGCAGGTGTAATTAGAAGTTTAAAGGAATCATAAGAATACATGAAAGATCCTTTTGAATGCTTATTTTGCCCTATATGCCCCAGAACTGTCACATATTCACAATTTTTCCTAATTATGAATGGATTTTCAATGTTACTGACTTAAAGTTGATTTGTTTGGCATAAACAAAAAGCGGTAGATCGTTTATCACCAGAATAATCTTCGGGAGTTGTCCGATTTGCCCCATTTTGCCCTATTTTCATGAAAAATGAGATTTATAATGTTTTCATGAAAAACAAATATTGCTATGGAACGTTGAAATTGGTTTTAGGTGCAATTGGAAGCTAACAGTTATCATGCGTATAAATGAAAAATATTTTCCCTATTTTACCCTACATGCCCCTAAAACTGCTGAATAATAACATGTATGATTGTGTAATGTCGCTGGATGCAAAACATGAAGCCGTGGATCATTTTTGATATATACAAATGCGGTTTATCGATTAATACTACAATCATTCTCGGAATGGTATATATATAGTTGTCCATTTTACCCCAATTTGTCCTGATTTTGTCATGTAGTGAATAAATCAATTTGCCCTGATTTTTTGTCAAGTAATGAATAAATTAATTTCCCTTATTAGCATTGGTACTGAAACCAATCTTATCAATAAGACATATATATGAATTTTTCTATAATTTCAGCTTTTGATGGGGAACTAAGGGCATAATAAGCATTTTATAAAATATGTCGACTATGCGCTAAACTGATTAAATGGGGCGTCTCAAAGCAAATTATATATATTTAAGATGCCCCATTTAATCAGTCGTGTGCATATTTAGGCATATGGGCCACAAATTAAGATAAGGGTTAGTGCTTATTATACCCTGTATTCCCCACCAAAGTCATATGTTTTTACTGTCCTTTCGATTACATTGGTTTCAGTAACAAAAGTCCATCAGTTTGGACATAAGCAAATGGGGGAAATCAATTCATTCATGAGGCGACAACAAATCAGGGCAAATTGGGGTAAAATGGACAGCTATTTGTACCCTCCCGTGAATGATTCTAAACCTTATCGATAAACCGTATTTGTATATATAAAAAATGATCTAGGATTTCATGGATTGTAACCAGTGACATTACAAAATAATAGAAAAAATGTTATCGTCCAGCAGTTTTAGGGGCATGTAGGGCAAAATAGGGAAAATATCTTTCATTTATGCGCATGATAGCAGTTAGCTTCATATTGCAACTAAAAATAATTTCAACGTTCCATTATAGTATCTGTTTCTAATAAATGCATTTTAAATCTCATTTTTCTATGATAATAGGGCAAAATGGGGCAAATTGGACAACTACTGAAAATGATTCTGGTGATAACAGATCTAGCGCTTCTTGTTTATGCAAAAAAAGGAATCAAATCAGTAAGATTAAAAATCCATTCATAATCATGTAAAATTCACAATTTCCAGCAGTTGTTGGGGCATATGGGGCAATATAAGCATTTAAAAGGATCTTTCATATATGTTTATGATTTCTTTTAACCTCTAATTACACCTGCAGCTATTTTCAATGATCTACAGTCGTGTTAGTTGTTTGAAAGTACATTTTAATTCTCTTTTTGTATGAAAAAAGGGCAAAATGGGGCAAAATGGACCACTTCCCGTACCGTGCGGTGAATGAATTTAGCAACAATCGATTTCTCGTACTTTTTTACGTCAGAAATGGTCAACTTCACGTACCGAAACCAGCGGCGTTAAAAGATCCGTTTTTTGGGTCGATTTTTCCCACTGTGCATCGTATTAAGTATCAATATATTGTTGATAAACGTTAAAAAATTCATTCAATTTGGTTCACTGGTTTCCGAGATATGACAGTTCAAAAACTAGTTGTCTAAAAAATAGTGTTTTACCCGAACGGTTCTAACTTCGCGAAAAATTAATCAATCGAGCCCAAATTTGTACCAATGATGCACATATAATAGGGTGACAAACAGTCAAAATTTGAGATTTTTTGATGCACTCTATGAAAAGTTACAGCATGTTGAATTTTTTTGTGGGAGAAAAAAAGTTGCCAATCCCAAACATTTTGGCCATCCCCTGTACTTCCCTCCCCACAGGCTTAAGCCATCTCTTGCTCCCCTCGCCACTAATCCCTAGAACCCATTCTTGCAACTCTACGCCTATCCCTTTCCGCCTGAACTCCCTAAAACAGGCCTGCCCAACCTTTTACGGCCCCGTGCACAACTAACACCCCATACCAGTTTACGAGCCAGAAATTAAAATTCGGCTATGAAATATTTTTTTCAAAACATTTCTGAACTTTGTTGGTTAAGATAATGACTTCAACTCAAAAGAAATATTAGAGCTCTAAAGATGAGAATGCAACTATTGTTTCAACACTTTTCAGTATCTAATGGAGTTTCAGTGCTTTCTGAATACATGAGGTTTCTTGTAGAATTTTGGAGTTCGTTTCAGTATTAAGATAGATACGATGCCATTCATAAAGCAGGATCCCATACTGGATCCTATTAATGCTTCTATGTTGTATCAGAGCTTACTGAAATCTTACGACAAAAATAGAATCTCCAAATTCTCGTAGAATTCGGATTCGTTTGCTGTTTTTTTTTGTTAATATATTTTACAATGTCAGTGTTCTCAAAAGTTTACAACAACATTGACATGATCTGACGATTCCTCGCAATCTAAGAATTAAAACAAGTATTTATACATTTATAAATTAGCACTAAAATATCAAATTAGTTATTTTAATTATATTTCAATTGGTCAAGAAAAAAAATACTCAAACATATTATTTGAAAAGCCAAATTCTATTATTTTTCTTCATTCGCGCCACGGGCCGCACAAAATGTCCTCGCGACAATACCTACTGTCCCGATTTTTATAAACTTTGACAGTGTAAACTAAGAGCAGTTTGAATTTCACTATACCAAAAACCATATCTGCTTATTTTGGCATAGTGCTACATATATGGCTATAACTTTTTACCAGATAGATAAAATTGAATGAAATTTTGACACAATTCATCTACATAACGTTTGCATAACGTTTGCATCGAAGTGTGCTAGAAAAATGTATAAGCAGAATATAAACAAGTTGTTATTTTTGTTTACAAACAGCATCTATTGATTATGCTAGGAAAATTGGTTTTGGCCGTTTAAGGCAGTTTCATTGAAGTTGGTGAGGATGTTGGTTACAGTAGTCGAAAACAAACGTCTAGACATATTTTCTCGATATTTTACCGTTTTGAGCTATATGTCTATGAAAACTAGGTATTACATATTTAGTTGTAATACAGCCACGAGTACTTCGGCTTCTCAAACTAGCATAGTATTGACCCGAGCAAAGTCTGATAGCAAATTGAAAACTAATTTTGATGTTGTGATATTGCAAATTTTGATATCTCAGGTTGTTGTCGTTATGGTCGTTGAAACATCAAAAAAAGAGAGCAGAAAATTGATCCTGTGACAGCAAATTTGAAAATAATTCCTACTATCGATGATAGCAAATTGATAACTGTTTATTTATCCCTAGAAATACTTTACATAATTTACTAAAAGATTCAAAACTTTTCTAACACTTAATATTTACAGTAATTTAAAATGACAGCAAACCTAAAACACAATCTGAAATCATAATGAGTAAAGATAAACTGATATCAAAATCTGATATCCTTGTTGCTGAATACTAATCATGTTTTCGATTTGCGGTAATTAGTTGTTGTACTTTGCTCGGGAAGGCAGTAATAAATTGTAGAAGGTAAAATCAATGTACCTAAAAACAAATGATTTCGGCTCGGTTTTATGCCCATGTGGCGCCCGAGCCTTCCAAATAAACGAATAAGTAAAAAAAAACAGAATATCATTATCCCCATGATATTTGCGAATGAACTAGGATATCTTCCGTGAACATTTGGTGCAATTGATGCAAAAGTTTACCAAATTTTCAAAGGAAATTTTGTTACCGAAAGAAAACCTATTTTCCCAACGGCGCTAGCCTATTTCAAAGCGCCATAATAATGTGAAATGATCTCAATCATCTAAATTTCCCACATATTTTCATCAATCATGCAAAGATATATTCGTACAAACTTTTGGAACGATTTTATCTCAATGAAGTACAGAGATGCACTGCAATACATTGTATGTGCTCAGTGGAAAATCATTGTAAAAAATGGAATTTTTCTGAAAAAACATTGAAGTTACGTAATTTGTGAATACCCCCTTTGAAACAATAAAAATACTATATAACATATCTAGACAACGATAAAACACATAAAAATAGTTTTGGCTATTGTGTGGTAGACTGAAATGCGAACTGAGCCCATGTTCTTATCTTACGAACTTTTTTTCAGGTTAATGAAAAAGCTACGATTTGATGAGTCGCATGCATGAATTTCCATATCTGGTAAATGGTATAAATGACCTTGCTTTCTCAATTTATCAGAAAAAAAATAGTTATACTGTTTATACAGTAAGTCTCTAAAACAAAACGAATTGAATTTGATTGAATTGTTTATACTGTTAGTTATACTAACAGTGAACGTTATCAATTATTGCAATATGTTGGATATTGTTTGTCCTCCATGATCACTTATTGCTTGTGTAAATATAATCTAGAGAACAATAACTATTTTAAAATTATGTTTTTGCTGTATAGTATGGAAGCTTGAAATGTTAGTAGTAACTAGACCGTTTACGGTTTCCAAATCTGACTGTTTAAAATTACCTTTAAAATATATCGTCTAGCTCAAACCTTTGGGTGTGTGGCGGGACCATCATCATCATTTTTGAACAATCATGCCTATTTTGTTTGCGACTAATATTCTTTTTCAGTATCGCGTGCTCGACAAAATAGTGTCGACTGGTCAAACTCAATTATAAAACGCATGTTTATTTTAAACATCTAATATGTTTAGCTTTATAATACTTTTTTTCTGTATGAACAAAAAAATGAAACTCTCAAACAAATTCCCGATTTTCCAGATCAAGATGAATAATCTTATTATCCCTCGCAGCGCCTCGTAGCTATCTTGGAAAGCGAGGAATACAAAAAGTCGTTTGAAATCCGCCAAATCATGCCAGAGCATCGTGATGCGAATTCATTCCTCGGTGCAATGCAAATGACTTTGACCTTTGGTTCAATATAAGATAAAATACAACTTTTCCGAATCATCAATCTTTCTTTCTATTAAAACAAAACAGAACACAGTCGACAAACCAAGCTGAACAGAAAAATAAAACAGATAGATAGCTCATCGAGAAGTGTTTGTAATTTTCAGGGACAATGCTGTGGGTGGCGATCGAGAGTAATTTGACCGGCAACCGACCACAACAAGCAGTGTTTTTCAGTTATTTTTAAACTTATACGTATCATCTGTTTATCATACGATGCCGCGCAGTTTACTAAATTCATTGAAGTGATATCTTATGTTTACTTGTAATCCAAACGGAGAGGCTTCTATGTGCGGTAGACACTATGGAGACATGAGTGTTTATCAAGTTGCGTTGAAAATATTATGAATAATCAAATGGAATGTAGCTTTCCAAAAGAGGTGATAACCAGATATCTTGCGTTGTACATATCCCAGCTGGGACAGAACATTTTTATGTTTGGTGTTTTATCACTTTCACTATTACTTCCTTTGCTTAATGGGTTTTCCAGGGACGTCATGACATCTGCATATTCGAAATCTGCAGTCCAAACTGGGACGAAGCCCAAATTTACATAATTTTGGGTGTCCAGATCAAATTTAAAATGGTCAATCAGGTATCAGGTATCGCACCTGTTTGATACTAAAACTGCACTGCGCTCGCACTGCGTACGACCAGCGAGATTTTTGTTGGTAATGTTGTAGGGGAACAGAGCCCAAAATGCCAAGATGGGGTAAAATGGCCCAACTCATAAAACCATTCCTGAGTGGGACTTGATCAGCACTATAGGTGAATGGTATCAAGATACGTTTGCATAAAACATTCTTTAGAAGCTAGGCCGCCAAACCCACGGAAAATCTTTTGATTTCCCAATGAAAATCGGCTACTTCTGGTTTTTGGTGTTTGCAATTAAGGTTTTCGGATGATTTTATTACCAGCCATGTGTTTCCAAGGAGATTAAGGCACACATGGAGGCGCATGGTTGTTGATGTCTACGCTATCCATGTTAGGGATCATTCAAATATAACGACCAGCGTTTAGCGGGGAAGGGGGTTACACTCCATGTATTGAGTACACCAATGATCCTCAGGCCATTTTTTTTTTCAACTGTTCGTATTGCAACACCTGGATCGATTTGCGAAACATTCAACACGTTATATTTTATTATTTCGGGAGTAGAACAGCTTCCATAAGAAACATTGCAAGGAAGTTGCAGCAACATAGAGAACTGGACATTACGTGCGAACGTTTACGTTTTACGAACCAGTTTTTAAAAACGCTGCAAATCGATGAAAATGCAATGGTTTAGTGAATATTTTTGCTGGAGCATCGTTGTTCCTGTTACCACTTTGAAAACCTAACAAATGAGGCTAGTTATCATTGACAACGATCGAAGTTTGAAAAATGGCATCTTACTCCACCTTCCCCTACTTTTTGCAAATTCGCGCGTCCTGAAGGGAAGGAAAATCACATGGAGACGCCTGGTTCGCTGTATGTATGTATGCACTAGAGTGGGTCAACGTTGTATGGAGAAACTTTAAATTTGACCGCATCAACCCGGAACAAAGCTTTTTTAACTCCTTTTTGCGTCCAAAACGACTGTGCAAAATTTGGGAGCGATTGGTTGCGTCCGCGTATTCCGCATTGTGATTGAAATTTGTATGGAAGTTAGTATGGGAAAACGTACTTTTTTGCATTTTACTCATAAGTTGAATTCTTTTGTCTAATACTGTTTAACTAATGGCGATAAAGTATAGCTTAGGATATACCGAAAAACTTTGCCGAAGACCGCAAAGTGATCCGACGCTTGTGAAAAAAGTTATTCGCTTGGTAACTTAGGCCAAAAACTGAGATTTTATTATTGATGTTATTCCTTTACATGTTAAATGATAAGCACCACCAGGCAATCTGTGCGTTATAACTTTTTTCACAAGTGTCGGATCACTTTGCGGTCTTCGGCAAAGTTTTTCGGCATATCCTAGGCTATACTTCAACGTCATTAGTTAGATAGTTTTAGACGAAAAGTTTCAATTTATGAGAAAAATGCAAAAAAGCACGTTTTCCCATACTAAATTCCATACAAACTTCAATCGCAAAGCGGAATACGGGGACGCAACCAAACGTTCCCAAATTCTGCACAGTTGTTTTGGACGCTAAAAGGAATCGAAAAAGCATTGTTCCAAAAAATCGACTTTGTTGACCCAGTCTAGTATGCACATTAGGGCAGTTCAGACTTTAAACATGTTAAAAATTCAAAGCTCCCATATGTTCATTAGAATCCTTGGTGCAAAACTAGAGTCCTGTCAATTTTTCAGCCATTTCGGTGGTGATTCAATGGTGGCCCAAAAGTAAAATAGGTTTATATGGGAATTACTATGGAGAACTTTCAAAAAAGGTTCTCCACGCTGTAGAGCATCAATACATGGATGACGTCATAGGGTCAAAGCCAAATTGAATTCTTCAGACCTCAATGATGAATGTTGCCGAAGACCGCAACTCGTTTCGACTCACGAGGCAGAAGTTATTAATCAATTATCGTCCATGCATGCTTGAACAGAAGACCACAGCTCGATCGACACGCAATCATAGTATGCGTATTACCTTCTTGCAAACCTTGCAGAACATCGTGTATGAAGATGTGCATGCGAGTGAGAATTTGTTTAATAACTTTTTACCCGATTGTCGAAATAAGTTCCGGTCTTAGGCAACATTCATAATTGAGATCTGAAGAACTCAATTCGACTTTGACCCTATAACTTCATCCAGGTGTTAGTGCTGTACAGCGCGGAGAACCTTTTTCGAAAATTCTCCATAGTAATTCCCATATAAACCTATTTTGCTTTTGGGCCACCATTAAATCACCACTGAAATGGCTGAAAATTTGACAGGACTCTAGTTTTGCACCAAGGATTGTAATGAACATAAGGGAGCTTTGAATTTTTGACATGTTTAAAGTCTTAACTGCCCTAATGCACATATCCTTCAAAGATCGATGGAGACGCACGGTAGTTCTTCTCGTAATTTTCAAATGTCGAAACGATGCCTTTGATTTGACTAATGCTTTCATTGGCAATAATGTTGATGTGTTTTCAGAACACTTGTAACAAGTGTAACGATCTATGGTAAGTATGAATAGATAGCACAACATAAATTAGAAATTTCCAATGTCTCCAATCGAAGATATTCTACTTGATAGTTCTGACTGTCATGGCAAAAGATGTCGCCATAACCTTGCCCCTTGCCGCAAAACACAACTTGTAATTTGTACTGCTTCCTATAACGTTTCGCCAATGGAATTTCAGTTCACCACGCACTCATCACTGATGTGAATGACCTAATTTTTACCCCATTTTTTTAATTCGAAAAACTCGCGGATAAGGCGCAAAAAAAGATGACAAAAATGTTTCGGACTACGCGCGCAACTATAAATAGACGACTTTAGCAGAGTGCGAGAAACTGACGGGCGAACAACAACAATTTGTTTGGGAAAGATGTGAACTCATAAAGTTAAAATACCTTTTCGTAATATATTTACACTCTCGATCAAAAGTTTTTATTTTCCCTATGGAAAAGTATAGAAATGTCCAATTCTATTTGTGGCCTTTTCGATGTCTTCCAAATAAATCACAAAAACGTAAGCTTTATTTCTATGAAATTATTCTTAAAATTCCAACTGCTGGGGAGACTGGGTAGACTTGATCCCTTTTTTCTTAATTTGCCTGTAACTTTGAGAAAAACACAAAACTTGACCCGTTTTTCGTACACAATGCACAATGGTCCGAATCCACGTTTTAGCAGGAAAAAAATCCGTATCTCTGTTTTCGTTAATTTTAGGCGTTTGGTGTCTTCAGAGAAGTTGTTTGCATTTATTTGCTGCATCTTTTCCAAAAATTTTTGATTAGGGTGGTCCTCGTTCTAACTCAAATCTGGAAAAGATTTTTTTAATTTTAAGTCATACGCGATCGAGTTCTTCAGAAAAGTTGTAGGCAATGCTATTTCGAGCAACTTTGCTGAATACACCGTTTATCTAGCTCTTAATTTGAACATAGTAGGTCAATTTTAAGTTTTGACTTAGGGTGAGCCCCCCAAAAACGTTTTTTTCGCAATAACTTTTTTATTTGATTTTTTTCGAAGATGTGAACTTCGGAGCATTTGAAGAGCAAGTAATGACGCATATTTGTTTTGAACATTGCATGTTGCTAGGTCTTGTCATTCAAATGTTATGGGCAATTTTGACTTAAAAACAACGATGTTTTCAAATGCTTATATCTCATGGAGCTGGTAAAATAAAAAAAGTTCTTTGAGCGGCATTTGGAAGGTCACATATAAAGCCAAATTTGGAGCAAATATTACAAGAACGTTATTTTTGAAATTGGAATAAATCGACTCCAAAAATCCCCTTAAAAAATCGAAAAACTACTTATAACTCATACAATTTTAAAGACAGAGTCAAACTGTCTTCGGAAAAAATGTGGGTTTTCACCATACCTAAAAGTTTCCCATACACGACTTTTTTGTAAAACGTGAAACAAAAGCTTGAAATTGATAATTTGATTCTTAGGGGTACATGCTATGTTTTTCTAGGAAATCAGAACGATTATATTCTTTAAAAACAAATTATCAATTTCAAGCTTTTGTTTCACGTTTTACAAAAAAGTCGTGTATGGGAAACTTTTAGGTATGGTGAAAACCCACATTTTTTCCGAAGACAGTTTGACTCTGTCTTTAAAATTGTATGAGTTATAAGTAGTTTTTCGATTTTTAAGGGGATTTTTGGAGTCGATTTATTCCAATTTCAAAAATAACGTTCTTGTAATATTTGCTCCAAATTTGGCTTTATATGTGACCTTCCAAATGCCGCTCAAAGAACTTTTTTTATTTTACCAGCTCCATGAGATATAAGCATTTGAAAACATCGTTGTTTTTAAGTCAAAATTGCCCATAACATTTGAATGACAAGACCTAGCAACATGCAATGTTCAAAACAAATATGCGTCATTACTTGCTCTTCAAATGCTCCGAAGCTCACATCTTCGAAAAAAATCAAATAAAAAAGTTATTGCGAAAAAACCGTTTTTGGGGGGCTCACCCTAAGTCAAAACTTAAAATTGACCTACTATGTTCAAATTAAGAGCTAGATAAACGGTGTATTCAGCAAAGTTGCTCGAAATAGCATTGCCTACAACTTTTCTGAAGAACTCGATCGCGTATGACTTAAAATTAAAAAAATCTTTTCCAGATTTGAGTTAGAACGAGGACCACCCTAATCAAAAATTTTTGGAAAAGATGCAGCAAACAAATGCAAACAACTTCTCTGAAGACACCAAACGCCTAAAATTAACGAAAACAGAGATACGGATTTTTTTCCTGCTAAAACGTGGATTCGGACCATTGTGCAATGGCAAGTAAACTTCTATTGTAAGTTTATACACAACAGAAGGACTTTAAATTATTGTTGAAGTTTTCAAAGCTGTGTTTTTATGGAGGTGTGTCTTATGGTGTATTTATCAAAATTGGGTCACAATTGATCTCCTTTTGAGCACATGGTTAATTTAAGGAATTATATAAGGTACACCGGGGCAAGTTGAAACGGGTGGGGCAAGATGAAACAGCGGGTCAACATGATGTTTTCTAATGATGATAAACAGTTTGATCGCCATAGCACATAGTTTTTGATTCAAACAATCTTTTAGCGAGAAATAAATTTCCAAATTGTATTGAAATCTATTTCGAAACTTCGTGTTTCATCTTGCCCCACCCGTTTCAACTTGCCCCGGTGTACCTTATGTTGAGGTCGAGCAAAATATCGATTGTTTTTTATTCTTTTATCATAAAGTATGGGTTCTTAAGAATGCTGTGTCAAATGTTCATAGGGATCCAAGCAGTACAAGCAAAGATATAGCGTTTTTCGCCTCGCTCCCTTATGGGCGCATAATGCAAACTTGAAACTTTAAACGCGATTATCTCGGAATTATGTTTTCCAAAAACGTCGATGCGGTGACTACGATTGCGGAAACAGTTCTCAATCGATTTCAACCAATTTTTTTTTTTTTTTGAGTGTTCGCTATTTATGTGCACATTATAGTTTTGGGGAAAAAATATGCTAGAAGAAAATTGTTTTAGATTCCGAGAAAATATGGGGGGAACCAGTCTCCCCAGGAATCAAGTCTCCTCAGTCTCCCTATATTTAAAACTTTTAATATATGATGAAAGTAAAAAAAAAACATAAAAGCCAACGCAAATTGCATTCACATTTTTGTTGGCAAAACTTTCCCAGGTTTTAGAGAGTGATTTCAAACTTTTGGTCAGGACTGTTTCTAAAGACATCCCAACCCGGTTTAAGAATGTTCATCTTTAAATCCTATTAAATCTACCTGGTGGTGCCTTTTCCGTGCCTTCGAAAACCCATTTCAAGTTTTTCAATAGTGTTTGACCTGCTAATTAGACTTAAACGAAAATACAAAAAGGCAGCTTTTTTTTAAATCTACGCATATAATACATAAAAATGATGATCGGTATTCATAAAATCCAAAAGTACGATCCAAAATTCATTTGTTGTTCTCAGTTTTGGATTTTTGAAACGTAATTTTCAATATCCTTACCCAACGTACCGTAAAACGGAGTAACTTTCACAATGCGGGTAACTTTGATAATGTGACAGGTGTTGTAAAGTTTATCTTAAAACTATGATTCCTTCATTCAGTTGAGAAAAAGGCAAACGTAGATCAAAACTATACATTTGAAAGTTCAGCTAACGCTAAGAAGTATTTTCATTGAAACCGAGTTTGTATTAAACTTTTTGGGTAAAACATAAAAATTATCATTCGTCACTCCTTTCAAACAATCTGCTGTACTACTTCGTTTCATTTTTTTTTTCAAAGAATAGCCTCTTATTCTCGGTAGATCCATCATAGTAGAATACAAATCAGGCCTTGAATCTCTTAACGAAATGTGTTTTACGAACTGGAATCAATTTTATAAATTGGGACATATATCTCCATACACCGATAAACGCCCAAAAGTATACAATTTACTTGTAATTTCACGGCCACGAAATGGTAGCTAGAGCTATGATACCATGCAATATGAGTATCTGACGATCGGACTCAATGAGTAGAAGTCAAAAAGCAATACATATTTGACGCCATTTGAAATCCAAGATGGCGGACCATAATCCAAGATGGCGGCCATGGAATGGTAATTTGAACTATGATACCATGTAATATGGGTTTTTTTCGATCAGGCACGATGAGTAAATGTCAAAAAGCGATACATATTTGACGCCATTTAAAATTCAAGATGGCGGACCATAATCCAAGATGGCGGCCACGGAATGGTAGTTTGAGCCATGATACCATGCAATATGGTATCTTTCGATCGGGATCGCTGAGTAGAAGTCGAAAATCGATATTTGACGCCATTTTGAAATCCAAGATGGCGGACCATAATCCAATATGGCGGCTACGGAATGGCAATTTGAGCTATGATACCATGCAACATGAATATCTATTGATCGGACTTGATCAGTAAAAGGGTGAAGGCTGGGTAGATGGTAGGGTAAAGGATAATGTAGTGTAGAGCGTATGGTGAAAGATCAGGGTAGAGAGTACGATAGAAGGTAGGATGGCTGATAGGATAGAGTAGGCCAGAAAGTAGGGTTGAGGCTTAAGATAGAACGCAGGATAGAGGTTTAGCATAGGAGGCAAAGAAGACGGTTAGGTGGATGGTGAAATGGTAAGGAGATGAGTTTTTCTCGAGATACACTCCCGTTCAAAAGTTTGGGGTCACCCCCTCAAAAACATGTCATTTTTTGAGGCCCATATCTCCGCCAATTTGCGTCCGATTTCAAAACCCTAGGTCTCATTCAAAAGATAATAAGTCAAAGAAACTTTGAACATGATTTAAAAGAAACTTTTTCAAAAAAAATTGTATGTAAACTTAACCCAAAGTTGCCAAATTGATGATGATGATGATGATGATGATTGTGTACCCACCATCAGCGCAAGGATTACCTATGGCTGCAGAGTCATTCCGGAACGGAATGATCTACCTGATGGTTTGTTGTAGCAGGGTAAGCTAAATTCACTGGAGACCTTCGGAAAACAACATGATAATTGTTATCTCGTGACAAAGTCTGGCCACCCCACGAACATTTGCCCGGAAACCAGTTCATTTAACTTCCTTAGGCTACCCCTCCGAAATCCCCATATATGTCATGTTCAAATATGAAAAGTAATAAGGAACGAACTCACCGGGTAATCCTGACCAGCTGGTTTTCTATGTTTGGCTTTGGTCTCAGCATGCAAACGGTCCAAACCATATTAAATGTGCACTCTTTCACACCACTCGCTGATTCTCCGATCGTCCATCGAAGAATCCGAAAAAAATACATAAGCGAGAATACCGAGGATTGTTCACAATCTGCGAACTTGACTGCGGAAAAAATCGTGACCATGACGCCGCTGGTTAAACCGCTTCAAAGTTATAGGTAGATTGTGAACTTCATTTTGTAGAAACAAATGGAGTTTCTAACGTGAAATGATGATAATGGGTTGTTTTTTATCGAAAAACTCTAAGTAAGAACACAGAAATACAACTTTGGAAAAAGTAAATTCTCAGTTTGTTTATTGTTTTAAACAAGCCTCATATCTGCGTGGGCATCCGTATCAACCAAATTCGGATTTCTTTTATAGTGCTTTATCTGACGATAGCGATCGCCATCGATTCAATACAAATCAATATCGAAAGTCTCTCACTGGTTGACCGGGATTTTTCAGGCAATTTGACCTATAAAACCCTCAAGACGAAGAGAACAAACCTGACGATAATACCCAAAGTCTTCTAAAACGACGGATATTGCATGTGCTGCAAGTTGCAACCGGACAAACAATGTTTACATTACATACTACGTTTTGTATGCCTTCCAATACTTTTGAGTTGAATTTTACACAAATGACGCATCTGTACACGCGAAAACACTAGATCGATTACAATAAAAACCAAAACAGTACTGCTGTTCGTTCTATTTTCACCAAAAAGTACACCAAGTAGTGAATGTTATTGAACATGGAGAAAGCAAAAGTGGAACTAAATCATTATAACATGGAATTTGTTTATTCTACTATTTTGTTTCGGCCTTAGGGAGCATCTATAAAGTACGTCACGCTAAAATAGGAAATTTGCAACCCTCCCTGCCTCCTCCAAACGTGACGATAAACTTGATGGATGACCCCTTATGCGATAGATTCTATTTCATTGCTTAAAATTTAAAAAAATGTGGAATATAACTAAATTATATCTGCATAGCTGTTATCATATCTGCATATGATAATATATTTATGATAGATTCAGAGCGTTAATGATTAATCATAACTTTAATCATGATTAATGATTAATGATTAAGATTAATCAAAATCATTAATCATAATCACAAAAAAATCTCATTAATCATTAATCTTAATCACACTGTTTTTGCAATCTAATCATTAATCAGTAATCATAATCATAAGAAAAAAATATTAATCAATCATTAATCATTCATCACCAGAAATGATTCATCATACAAAATATATGATCCAATTTAAATTGGTTCAAATGCTGTTTTAAATAATATAATATATGATTCTATTTTAAAAATCTCCCGGACAGAGTTACCTTTAACTTTTGGAACTTTAAAAACATGTTAAACAATAAATATATTTTAATCATTTCTAGTTTTTTGTGATTGATTAATCATGATTAATCATGATTTTTAATCAATGAGCCATTTTTAATCATTAATCATAATCAATAATCACAGATAAAACCAATTTTAATCATTAATCATAATCTTTAATCATCCTAAAAATCAAATTAATCATTAATCATAATCAATAATCACCAAAATTGGAATTTTAATCATCAATGATTAATCATGATTAAAATTTTTGTTAATCATGAACGCTCTGATTAAAACAAAATCACTAACGACAAATCATGTCTATTATACGTTAACGAGTTCAATATGACGTCATACTACCCCGCTCAGGTGCACCTGACAAACAAGGATTTGAATGAGGAAACTGGCAATACGTAGAACCAGTAAAGCTTTTATCACCGCCTTCTTCAAGTGTTGTAATGGCCTCATTGGCAGAGGCGTCAGATTGCTACCGACGGTAGGTGTCTTTGTTCAAATCCCGTTCGGATCCGAAAATTTTATAACGTACTGGAAACTTTTTTTATGTCACGTACTTTTTCTAAAAATAGAATAACACACATAAAAATATTTACCCAAAAATGAGTATAAAAATTTAGTTTTTACCCTAAAAGGTTGCCAAGGAATTATAACACAATTTGTTATAATTTTGTTAAATTCTACCATATTTTATGGAACAAGTTTTGTAATATTTTTGTTATGATCATAACAGAAGTTATTACATTTTTGTTCTTTTCATATGGCAACTTTGTTAGAATTTCTGTTATTTTAACTACTAACGGTACATGTTTTATAACAACCCTTGTTATAAAAAAATATTGTAACAAAATAACACAGCTTGTTATAATTTTGTAATGTCCATCTAGTCGGGTACCCACTTTACGGTAGGCAATTTACACGGAAAAAAATACACGGTAATGAATATTTATTGGGTACCGGACTAGACACAGAAAATTTAATGGTTTTCTTTGATACATCGAGGTCTTGAAATTAGTCTATGGTTTAACTGCAATGCTTTTGAACTGCAAGTCCGGTAAGTGCAACAAATTTACAGTTATCGCACCGCCAAATGTCAAAATGGTGCGCCATGTTTGCCCAAATGAACAGACTGATGAAGTTCACGTTCGTTTAACGTCAGTTGATGGTTTGTTGATACTGTCAGGCGTTCGAGTTATCGAATTTTTGTTCGCCGTTAATGTTGCTTTAAGTGAAACGTAAACATGTTGCAGTTATCGTCTACTGTATCTTTGACATCCGTCAATACAAAAAACCCAGCAAATTTTGTAATTATTTTGTTACAAAAAATGTAGCAAATACTACAATAAATGTGTTACGAAATTTTGTTATAGGCAATTATTTTAATATGCATAATGTAACAAATGCTGTTATATATCTATTTGAATAAATAATACAAGTTTTGTTATAGTTTCGTTTTTAAAATAATAACAAATTTTGTTACAATTTTGTTATGGTCATTCACATATACGAATCCTTACAACAAAATTATATGAAATTGTGTTATTTCTAATAACGGTTGTAATAATTTTCTTATAATCTTGTTAGGAGCTTCTGGTCGGGATACCCGACGCACTGAAAAACAATCTCTTGGATACTAGCATTTCCGAACTCGGAATAACGACGAACACGAGCACCACGACGCGGGCAATGTAGTCTCTTGCCACCGAGCCATCGTCGATCGTTTACACAAAGTGCGAACAAAAAACACAAAGAAAAATACGAAAACGCGGGAACGACGAAATGCGGTTAGTTTCAGCCTCCGCGCCCTGCTTGTCACTGACGACCGTCGACCTTTCACTCTTCCATCAGCGTTCCACCTAAGTACGAACTAAATACACAAAGAAAAATGCAAAAACTCGGTAAAGACGAAATGCGGTTAGTTTCAGCCTCCACGCCCTGCTTGTCACTGACTTAACCCAAAGTTGCCAAATTTTCTAAAAAATGAATATAAACTTACGGCAGTGTCGCTGGAAGTTGGGTCGACCAAATTTTAAGATGAGAGCGGTAATATGACCCATTTTCTATTAGCTTTCAACTGCTTTTTACAGAACTTAGCTAAAAAATCTAGAAAAAAAAGTTATTAAGTAAATTAATCCTTGATGTCATCGACCAAAAGTTTGGGGTCACCCCTCAATATGATGTATCGGCCAAAAGTTTGGGGTCACTTTCGTAAAACATGGAAAAGTGATTTGGTGATATCTTCGTCATCTATTGTTAAATTTTAACTATTTTTGGCTCATTTCAAAGATAATTAACTAAATTTACGTTTGATGTCTTCAACTTAACGTATTTAACGATTTTTGTATATAAAAATGTTACGTAAAGTTAGCACATTTTACCACGCTTCAAAAAATGAGGCAACTTTACGTTAAGTTTTAGTATGTAAATTTCAATAAATATGTGTGGTTCAATGCCTATGCAGTAAGTATCATTCATTTTGTTTCAAATAAGCCAAGAAGAATTAAAATTGAATGAAAGATGACAAAGATATCAACAAATCACTTTTCCATGTTTTATGATAGTAACCCCAAACTTTTGGCCGATACAGCATTTTGAGGGGTGACCCCAAACTTTTGGTCGATGACATCAAGGATTAATTTACTTAATAACTTTTTTTCTAGATTTTTTTAGCTAAGTTCTGTAAAAAGCAGTTGATACCCGGGTAACCACTAAGCATTTGAATAAGCCGTGTATCAGCCCGTATTGCGCATTTAAACTGCTTGCTGCCCTACATAAGCAGTTCGAATGCATAGCTGCCTTGAGTTAGCATAAACTGTGCTGTTCAAAAGCTTCCGGCTGTTAATTAGCATTTCAACTGCTTGAAGTGGTTTCACTTGGGAGCACACAGAATGCTTTTCAACTGCTCTTTAAATGCTAGGAGCAAAAAGGTTGGGAGATATGTTACGCATTTGGCATGCTTATGCCTATGCTTCTGTTTACAAATTTGTGCATCTTATTTGTTTCATCATTTTCCCCTACTCATCCAAACGCACCAAAGAAAACATTACTGCAGCTGGATTGGATTGGGAACTTGTCCATAAAAAAATCACCAACTGTTTATCATTTCGTCGGAAAATATGTGCCGAATAGGTGGATGCTTTGGTGGATCGTAGGATTGTTTGAAAGAGGGAAGAAACAATCTTATTCCACAGATATTTCGACAATGATTTTTCATCAGGGCCTAACTGACTTGATCGATTTCTCTTCGTCAACTCTCTCTTTCGTTAATAACTTGGTCAAAACGAACGAAATCATTATTTTTTTGTTTCTATAGCAAGATGTAGTCATCCCCTTCGCATTTCAATCAAAAAAATTTGGGGAAACTCAATACACATTCTGTAATAACACAAAGAGAGGATCGATGAAGAGAAATCGAAAATATCAGTTAGGCCCTAATGAAGAATCAATGTCGATTTAAAAGAAGGGATCGTAATGCTCTACCAAAACGAAATATCTCAATGAAAACAAGTTTTGGATGTTGAATCTGAAGCTGTTATCGAATAATTCTTTATATTGGCGATTAAATCAACGCACGCCACCGGGACAGCTTTAGCATCGTGGATCAGGAGCAACAGAATCCGAAGCAGATATGATTAATCAATCTCCGGATCGTAAGTTCAAATTTACATCACTACAAAAATCAGCAAAAAAGTACCACCAAGCACCGGCGGGAATATGGAAGGACGATGAAGCGGGGAAGCAGGCTGAGAGAACGAGAAGCAGACGTCAATCTATTTTTGTTTTTTTTTTTTGCTCGACGAGGCGTTACGCTTCTTTGACATTTCGTCACGACGTTCCTGAAGGGAGAGCACTAAGACAGCCCGTTATTTTGCCAAAACCTGCTGTGAGGTAGCACTATAGGCGCATATACGGCTAATTAGCATTTAACGCCTTGTTGTAAAGGCTACTATAATGCTGAAGGAATAATATTTTAAATGCTTACTGGTTACTTGGGTAGCTAATAGAAAATGGGTCAAATTACCGCTCTCATCTTAAAATTTGGTCGACCCAACTTCCAGCGACACTGCCGTAAGTTTATATTCATTTTTTAGAAAATTTGGCAACTTTGAGTTAAGTTTAAATACAATTTTTTTTGAAAATTTTCTTTTAAATCATGTTCAAAGTTTCTTTGACTTATTATCTTTTGAATGAAACCTAGGGTTTTGAAATCGGACGCAAATTGGCGGAGATATGGGCCTAAAAAAATGACATGTTTTTGAGGGGGTGACCCCAAACTTTTGAACGGGAGTATGTATGGGAATATGGCTTTGGTGCATTTTTATTATCCGATACTGTATCTCTATAGTGAACCATGACGTCATCTGACAGTCATTTTCTTATTCTTTTTGACTAGTTATCCTCTCTTTAACTGGATGTAGATGCATTGTATATATATATGGATCAGAATACAACGATAGTGTAAAAGTTGTACTAAAACAGAGCTTGAAACAAATATCGGATGTTGAGGACCCACATTGAAGACGTCGAATCGCTTCACAATTCTTGGCAAAGCGAGTTCAACTTTCTCATACAATATCCGGTGCTACTTTTCTTCTCCCACAAGAGCATTAATTCGACATTTTTGCTTGCGCAATGTTCCTCTCCTCATCAAGTGCAAGTAAAATGCATTGTGACTCCCAGATCTTGATTTAACTACAACAACAGTTTCAAGTAGCGAAAAAGGCGTAGAAAAAACTTCTCATGCTGCTTTTCCAGCACTGCACATTACTGCACCTAATGACGAAGTCAAAAGTTCAATTTTCAGCTGATGGGACTAAGAGCTGTGTGGGTCTAGGCCTTTCATTTTAAAGCTCCTATATGCTTGTGCAGTTTCACAAAAACGGAACAGGTTCTAGGCTTGTCACAAAGCGACGACGCCGCTGGCTGGGTAGCACTGAGGGCAAATTAGAGCAGCACAACGTACACGGTGCAACTTCCGTTCTATGGCACGAGGCTGGAAGGTAATTTGATTTCCATTTATAAAATCAACAACCAGGTAATGAAATTATATTTTGAACAAGTCTTCCTCCACGGGGCGCTGCTGTTGCTCCATTCTTTGCTTGCTCTACCTGTTTTCTGTGACACTCTGTAATAACTTGGGAAGCTCGGAATGGAGGTCGTTTATAGCTAGGTAGAGTGATTTTCACGTTGCATTCAAGATGACTAAAGCAAGATTGAAAATCTGTTCTATAGGTATACGAAATCACTTCAAGTACCTGTTGAGTAACAGAATTGTCCTCCGAACTTAATTATGTTTGAATAAATTTTCTCAATGGTTCGGCCAGATAACGAGTCGCCTAGTCGCATTTCAACGCCGAACATTCCGCATCAACGGAAGTTCGCGATGTGGTCGCAAAGTGCGGAAATGCCTGTCGGGGAGGATTCAGCCTAGCAGACGACTGGTCGCCACATCGAGAGCGAGAGTGGCTTAGATGTGACTGTATCTAGCGAAAATAACACATTTTGTTGGCAGCTGTCCAACACATAGCAGCGGGGATAAGCGTATACAGGGAGGAGTTGGACGCGAAACGGATCCCGAATGCATAAAAGAAGGATGATGACGTGAGTTTTCCGCTCAACCGGTGTCATTTTGTTTTCCTCATTGTGCTCAAACTGATTGAATTTCGGTTATTCTGTTTGGCTCAAACGGTTAAACAGTTTAAGTCACATATACAATTCTGTCTTTTTTAATGTGCTGTCGACCACTTCACGCCCACCGCATTTTTTGGCTAACTTGCATCTCCTTCCTTTTCTCTTTGGCATGACGACCCAACTGAGACAAAGCCTACTTCTAAGTAGTACAGCTTAGAGATCATTTGGGATAAATGCTCGAAGCATACTATATTAGAAATTCACATTGGCTTTCTATTCCACAGCATCATTCTATTAGTTATGCTTGAAAAAAAAAATGGCACAGATCTTTAAACACATTTTTATTAAGGTTTGTAAAGATGTTGTTTACAGTAGTCGAAAACAAGCGTGTGGGCATATGTTTCGATATTTTTATCTAGACTCCTACTAAACGGCTTCCGTCTACACGGTCACCTATTACACGGAATCCCATTACACGGCAGTCCGTGTTGTGGGAATCACAGAGCTTATGGGATTTCGCCTAATTGGGGGTGTGAGCGAATATCTCAGGCGTACCACAGATCTACCACACAATGCCAACTTTCATCCAATTAGTTGGCAATTTGGCCGATAGAGGCGCTATGTAAAAGTGGTTGCTATGTACACTCGCCAGTAGAAGCACTCATAAGTTATCAAGTTCGATATCTCAAGATCTACTTTATTTGGAACAATGCTGTCTTCGGCAAAGTTGTTCAGTAGTTCAAAAACAATCGTGATTAAACAATTAGTTGGCGATATCGCCGCTAGGTGGCGCTAATCGTCAAGTAAAATTTCAAACTTCTCTATCTCAAGATCCAGAGCAAATAGAAAAGTGCCGTCTTCGACAAAGTTCTTCAGGAAGTCAAAAGCTATTTGGTGATTCAACCATTAGTTGGTGATTTCGCCGTTAGGTGGCACTAGTTGTCAAGTAAAGCTTCAATCTCCGCTATCTCGAGATCCATAGCAGATGGAAAAGTGTCGTCTTCGGAAAAGTTCTTCAGGAAGTCAAGAGCAATCTGGTGATTCAACAACGCCACTACTTTCACTTGTTTTGGAAAATTGTTACGCCCATTTGAAATGCTGAGGCTGAGAAATGAAAAAAATAAAACAAATCGAAAGACAATATTGCGCGTTTCACCGTAGATTATCGCGCAAAAATGTTCAAAATCGCTAATATATCGTCGCCAGTATATCATATCGTGTTCGTGTCTTCTACGATAAGTGCGAAAAATAGGTAAGGATGGACCGCGCAGAAAACACCGAAACGATTAAATGCAACCGCGCATATCTGTTAACATTTTTGCATAACTTTGCGCGATTGTTTTTCTCGCAATGTATAATAGGTCGATAAAAGTAAAATTAGTAGGGACAAAAGGTCTTGCCCACATATTTAAAAAAAGGGAATTTTCGTGCAGCATATTATGTTTGATTATTTAAATCCTGTTTCGACTTGTCTTTTAGCCTGTTAATGTTTTTTTTTTTGTTTTCTACCCGTTTAATTTAAGCCGTTTGGCACACAGACATATTTCTTTTTGTTTAATTTGTGGTTGCCCATATTTGACTATTGTTTTTAAAAGCAGATTTGATGTATAGAGAGTGTACGCTCTTAAGGACAAGGTATTTGGAGTACATTGCTCAAAATTTCTAGAGCACCGTTTTAAGAACCGTTGAACGGATTTGGATTAAAATGCATCACGCTGTTGACAACCACTGAACAATTAACGTAATGCATTTTTATCCAAATCCGTTCAACGGTTCTAAAAAACGGTGCTCTAGAAATTTTGAGCTATGTATTCCAAATACCTTGTCCTTAATATATCGGTACTAGCATTTCAAAAAGGCGAAACTGCTTGCCGAAGGCAAACCAAACCTTTCAGGCTTATTCTGCGCGGCGTGTGAGGTGAGACGGAAGGTTTTGTCTCACGTGGCGTGAGACGACTAATGTAAATCAAATGGGGTGAGTCGACTTTTGTCACCTCATTCGACTCGTCTCACCTCACACGCCGCGCAGAATAAGCCTGTTTATCTCTCCAACGCAATGTGCAACTGCGTTATTCTTTCCGATAGTAGTTGTTGGTGGTCTGGGAAAGATGAGATACGATCTACAGCTATGGGAGAAGATTTGTGTTGAAGATAAGTTACGTCCTTTTGAAATGTTGGTGCTGATATGCATGTGAATACTATCGCCTTGACTGAGTGTAATATGACCATCATATGGAATCACAATACAACACGCAAAACAAGAAAAGCTACCAAAAATTGAGATATGCCTTTTCTACCAATTTATGTATTAAAAACGTACAGAAAATGTGATAAATCATAATCCATTCGTTGTATTAAGATGCGCTACACGGTTTCATAGCTTCCATACCACTACACACAAACACCTCCATTCAAACCCGAGAAGTTGAACCGGGTTGCGTCTAAAAATAACTTTCGCTTCGCTGCTGAGCTTCGCGTCCTATTGTCTACATGGAATTTTCCACTTGCAAACAGCAACCTGCTGGATGCGGGCTTTTCAGTGCACAATGGGTCTAGAGTCGTATTTACGAAGACAAAAATGTTTCTGCCAAGTTCTGTCATTTCTTTTTTTTTTCATTATTGTGAAATGATTACGGTCAATCAAGTGTGGCTTATCCAAAAATCTGCTGATTAATGATTCTCTATACAATATCAGAATATTTTACAAAGTTATAGCAAATTTACAAAAATAAAACATTCGATTGATTTGATTGATTTGTCTTTATTCAAGAGACTTTCAGCCCTTGGATAAAACATTCGAATCATTAGAACTTTTCGAAAAGTTTTCAATAAATTGTAACTTTTTTGCCTTTGGTCATATTTTAGTCGAGTCCAACGATACATGAAGACCAATACATTAGTCACAAACTTTCAAAATTTAATTTAATTCGGTTCGCTTAGTCCTAAGCAGGCTTGACAGAAACTCCCTCGCGAGAAAATGAGTAAGCGATTTTGGCGATTTTCTGAGGAGTGAAAATAAAACTCAGATTTCACAACGCAAATCCTCAACAGCACCGAGCGCGAGCTTGCCGCGCAGCGAGGAGTTCGTCCAACACTCATAATAGCTTGTTGTGTTTCTCACGTCAACTCACACTCAAAAAGCTCTCGCGAGTTCCACTCCCATACAAAGAAAGACTCTCGAGGCGAAAATCACACTCAAAAACCCGAAATAATCATCGGCTCTTTTTTCGTTTCCCTCTTCCTCGCTCAGTTTTTATTGCCTCTCTGTTTGGGGTTCGTTCGCTCCCTCGCGACGAGGCAGAAGCAAAACACCGCTCTAGAGCATATTGCAAAACTCTTTTGATTTCGAGGAGGATTATCAAGCCTGGTCCTAAGGTACAGTAATTTGATAAACGGAAGTCAAAAACTAGATATAGATAGAAGGGCTCTAGTTTCGTGTAAAGTTGAATAATCAATCAAGCCCAAATTTGCACCAATTAAATCAAACTCGTTGAGGAACAAGTAATCAAAATTTGAATAGTTTTGGTGGACTTTATAAAAGAATACAACTTGCTAAAAATGTTTTAGGCAATTTTTAAAACTTAGCATGCTTTTGTATATACCACTAGGCGGTGCTAGAGGTCAAGCAAATTTTAAATTTAATATATCTCAGAATTCTGGTCACTTACAAAGTTGGTGTCTTTGACAATGTTGTTTGGTAGGTCAAGGGCTTACAGTTAATGGTCCACTTGTTTCGAAATTTTGCCACAAGGAAGCGCAAGTTACACATTTGCAAAATTATGGAAATGAATTTTTTTTTCGTAAAGCAATCAAAAAGCTGTAATTTAGTTTTCTTTGAACATATTTAAGTGAAGTCAAAGGTTTTTCAAAGAGCTATAGATTAGTCATAAATGTGCAAAATTTCATTTCATTCGGTTCACTCAATCCAGAGATATAGCAGTTTAACGAAGAACACTCAAATATGAAACATTTTACTAGAGTCGCTCCAACTTCATGTAAAACTATTCAATCGATCTCAAATTTGTACCATTTATAGCTAATTTGCACACTTATTTTAGAGTCACTTGTTCGGCTGTTCTATTTTCGGTAAAAGTTCGGATTACCGAAGTTCAGCACAGTTTTACCGAAGTTCATCTAGTTTTTACCGAACGTTCGGTAAACATTACTGATGGTTCAGTAGAGTTTACCGAACGTTCGGTAATTTTTTGACGAACTTCGGTAATATGGTGCTGAACATTCGGTAATCTGAACTTTTATCGAAAATAGAACAGCTGAATACGGTACTTTATTTTAAGTGTGTGTTGTGCAACTAGCAGATAAAATTTGAGAATATTCCCTACACATTATAGAAAGTTACAGGTTGCTGAATATATTCGAGATAATAAGTAAAAGATACATGCTTCTACTAATTTGCAACTATCAGGTATCAGTAGGTCGGCTCTAGAGGCACGTTCTCCTCCATTCGGGAAATTTGAAGAAACCAACTTTCTAAGTAATCAGAGTTCTGAGATATATGGGATATAATAATTAATTTATCGTCAGCGCTACCTAGTGGTGGAATTTTGAATCAAACGGCTCATCACTATTGCTATATCTCTGGATCAAGTGAACCGAATGAAATGCGACATTGCACAATTATGACTAATACATAGCTCTTTGAAAAACCTTTGACTTGACTTAGACACGTTCAAAGAAAACAAACTTACAGCTTGTTGATTACCAAAAAATATCAATCATTTGAATGATTTTGCAAAGGTGTAACTAGCGCCGCCTAGTGGACCATTAACTGTAAGCCCTTGACTCACTTAACAACGTTGTCGAAGACACCAGCTTTCTAAGTGGTGAGAGTCCTGAGATATATAAAATTTAGAATTTGCCGTTTATTGGTGGAATTTCTAATTAAACGATCCATCACCATCCATCATGGCATCGCAAATAAAATGATTAGAAAGCAGATTTTTGAATCAGTTTAACCAGACGAACCACCCTAACATAACAATAATAGGGAATAGGGTCAACAATTGAAAATAAACTTTCTAAAACACAATATGTGTCTAAAAACTTAAGGCTGAAGCATAAACAGTTTTGTCTTCGTAAATACGGCTCTGGACCCATTGTGCAGTGTGGCGGCTGTATCACTTCCATCACCAAGCCACGTTTGTGTTGATCATGATGGCTTTCAGCCTCTTGTCAATTCATGTGTAGTTATAGCCGTGCTGGTTAGAGTACAGGATACTGTGTATCACCATGATAGTGTCTCGGTTCGATTCCCGCCGCCGCCCGTATTTCTTTTTAAACATGTATTGGTATTTAATGCCGCCGCTGCTGCCATGATCAGTCTAAAAATAGAACAAATAATGAGAAACCAGTGCGACAGAGCACACGCACACATGCGAAATTTTCGTTTTCCAGATTCTAGGAAGCCAATACAATTTTTGGTATACTGCCACCTACCAATTTTTGTATTTGCAAGGCCCTAATACAATATTTGTATATGTTTCATACCCAATTGTATTAGAATCTGCCAATCTCAGGTTGCGTGAATATACTTTTAATTGAATTTGTTATTCCGATGGAATATTTGTTCTTTACAGGCCATAACAACAGCTACCGTATATTAACGTAATGATCAAATTTGATAGAAAATGCACTCCACCGATATTTACAAGGATGCATACTACCAAATTTCAATATTATTCATGATAATTTTTGTTATTGATGCCTTAAATTGATGAGTCTGTTATGAAATGTGGTGTTATTTTATAGAAAACTCTATTTTTTAGAGGTTAGGCCCTTTGAAAGGGCGTAACTCAAAACTTCGCCCAACGATGATTTTAAAAATTTGTCCAGAGGTGTAGGATAGATAAATAAAGAGAATGGCGTTTCAGGTTTTGATGGTATATTTTATTTTATAATAACGGTAAATGGAGCACCGTGATTCACGTTTTGTGTCCAAAACCCTGTCGTTATAAGCAACGTTTATCTAACATTTACCGGGAAATGTTTGTAACTATGAAATTTAAAGTTGATTTTCGTTTTGATTGCATAAATAAAATCCATGCCCTATGGTTTGCTGTTAAAAAAAACATAAAATTGCATTTTTTTGCCCTACAAATTGAGGTATAGCTCAAAATAAAAAAAAAAACATTGTAGGAACTCACCAACGTAACATCATGTGAGTACTGCAATTACAATAATAAAAAAATAAAAAAAAAATCCTTTACAATTTTACCCTTTTATCACATTTGTTAGTCCGAATGGGTTCTAATTCTCTAATATGTATCATAATCTCTCGCGTTGCGTTGTTCTGCGAATGCGTATTGCGTATAAATATGTCCAGTCCAATTCGTTTGTGTAACACTGACCCATCTCAGGCGTTTCATCTAGATACACACATCCATTCCACTGTAAACAGCCATCCGCCACGGCATATAGTCGTCACGTGTCTACTATTTAGTAGTCGATAAGCTTGTTTTGAACACCAGCTGATTTGTTTGTCACTATCGCTAAGATCCCCCCCCTTCTCATGAAGGGGCAGCAGCGTTAAGATTTCCTCGCTAATATGTACTCCATACCCAGCTTTATGTCGTACGTAGTCGTCGTCGTCGTCGTCGTCGCCGGGTATAGGTTGTTCACAAAAAGCGAGTTGCTTTTACTCGCTCGCCCTACCAATAAAGAGGAGACGATATAATTAGCGACTCCGTGCGGAGATCATCAATATGCAAACAGTTTAATCACACCTATCTCTGGGGCTTTGCCGTTTGTAACGTAGGGGTATGGCACACGGACAGAAAATCGTTCACATTGAAACTAAAATAACGTTTGTTGATTTTACACATTGAAATTCTTTAGAATATATGTGAATTCTTATAGTTTCAAACAGATTTGCTAATTTAAAATCCATGTGAAATTCTGTTTGATTCAACAATCCAGTGTTTTATGGCGACTCTTGTGGAAATTAACATATTTCTACTTTGTTTCTATGTCAATTTAACTGACCATTCCCTGGGCGTCGAATAGGATTTTAAAAACAACAATATTTAGCATGAAATCAAGTAGAGTATTTTGATGCAAACGTTTTACTGATGAATCCCTCGGTCGCTTCTGTCAAACCAAGCAGAATGTTTTTTTGCAAAGCATTTAGGTACTACTTCGCAAATGCTGGAAAAGGGATAATTTTCAATTTATAAAAAGCTTTTGTACATATATAAAAAGTATAATTACAAATGACCTTTAATTAGTGCGGCATACAAGGTAATGCATTTTAAAAAAGTTGTAAATTTTATTAATCAGGAGATTCCCTGATTTCTCTGTTAGAATCTATTTTTTAATTTTTTTAAAAATAAATAACAATAAACCAGAGAAAAAACAAGCATGTTGTTTTCCAATGAATATATTATTGAAAGTAAAAGAAAACTATTTTTGAAACTACCATAATATTGTAGATGTCAAGCTTGACAACCCACGTCAAACGTCTGAAACTATTGTTATTTCAATCAGATTTCCGATTGAGCAACAATAATACAGGATTGTAAAAACAATCATACATTCTCATTGCGGCCAAAACAAAGTCAAATTCCTTTTGAATTTACGTCAAATATGGTTATTTTTACCGTAGATTTTTCTGCGTGCAGTTTTAAGGAGAAGGAACCGAGTCTCTCCTCGCTTCAAATGTTTGAAGAAATACCGTAAAATTCGAGCTAGTTTAAAGGATGTTCGAAATCCTAAAACTATGAGTTGCTCCCAACCAACCGAAGCAATAAATCAAATATCATGCAACACGCTGTCATAGTATTTTTCTTTAGAAATGTGTTACGAATTTACTATTCACGCAGAAAAATCTACGGTAAAAATAACCATATTTGACGTAAATTCAAAAGGAATTTGACTTTGTTTTGGCCGCAATGAGAATGTATGATTGTTTTTACAATCCTGTATTATTGTTGCTCAATCGGAAATCTGATTGAAATAACAATAGTTTCAGACGTTTGACGTGGGTTGTCAAGCTTGACATCTACAATATTATGGTAGTTTCAAAAATAGTTTTCTTTTACTTTCAATAATATATTCATTGGAAAACAACATGCTTGTTTTTTCTCTGGTTTATTGTTATTTATTTTTAAAAAAATTAAAAAATAGATTCTAACAGAGAAATCAGGGAATCTCCTGATTAATAAAATTTACAACTTTTTTAAAATGCATTACCTTGTATGCCGCACTAATTAAAGGTCATTTGTAATTATACTTTTTATATATGTACAAAAGCTTTTTATAAATTGAAAATTATCCCTTTTCCAGCATTTGCGAAGTAGTACCTAAATGCTTTGCAAAAAAACATTCTGCTTGGTTTGACAGAAGCGACCGAGGGATTCATCAGTAAAACGTTTGCATCAAAATACTCTACTTGATTTCATGCTAAATATTGTTGTTTTTAAAATCCTATTCGACGCCCAGGGAATGGTCAGTTAAATTGACATAGAAACAAAGTAGAAATATGTTAATTTCCACAAGAGTCGCCATAAAACACTGGATTGTTGAATCAAACAGAATTTCACATGGATTTTAAATTAGCAAATCTGTTTGAAACTATAAGAATTCACATATATTCTAAAGAATTTCAATGTGTAAAATCAACAAACGTTATTTTAGTTTCAATGTGAACGATTTTCTGTCCGTGTTGAATGGAGTAGAGTGACAATAATGTACTTGCAGTTCAATAATCCGATCTATTGATATTAATTATCATCTAGTTTTAAATATTTATCGAGTCTTCAGATACTTAAGATCTTTTAGTTTTAATCCTGCCGTCAAAGCAGCTCTTGAACCGCCTATGCCCACGAGAACACTTATGTACACACCGGTCAAGTTCAAGTTCTAGGCGACCGCGATCTTTAACTCTGTCGTATTCTCACGTAATTCACGTGCTGCCAGCGTATCTCAACCTGTTTCTCTCTTCTCCTCTCGTCGTCGTTTCAGATGGCGGAGCTAATGCAGCAAATGCGTGATCCTGCCTCGATCGGTGGCGGATCCGTCGGCAGTATACCGCAGAGCATCGTGTCATCCAGTGCAAACTCGAACGACATACACCGTGCATTGCGTGGTCAAGGGATCCATTCAACGCCAGCGTCCAATCTGAAGCTGTCCGAGCAAATGCGGAATGCGCAGCACGACAGCAGTCCCACGCTGAATCATCACCAGAACGGGACGGCCATTAGTGGCGCTGCTACCGGGCAACAGCACGGAGCGCAAAACCGTCTGTCTGCCTCCAAGAGCTACTCCGGAGGACTGAATCACTCGGCCAGTGGTGGACACATGCAGAATAGCAACAGCGTTTCGTCCAGTTTATCGTCTCTGCCGGACATTTCCGCTAATAACTCACAGTTCTTCGAAGTGCTCTATGTGGGCAAGATCAAGGTATCACACAAACGGGTACCGTTTACCTTCATCGATGACGCGCTGCCCAAGTTTAAGGCGTACGATGCACAGAAGATTAAGCAGCAGCTGGAGGCAACGCGCAAGGTGAGTGATTTTCATAGCTAGTGATATCGTGTGTGCATGGTGTAATTAAATTTATCAAACAGTTTAGATAGCAGGAACTACCTGTTTATGTTATAATTGGAGCGTAAAAATACTGCCAAAGATACGAAAAGGCTTGCATGTTCCATCTGATATCCTTTATTTTGTATGACAATTTATGTAGATTGCGTTACTTTACAATTATAATAAAATCAATCAACAATCCCTCGCCATAACACTCGGTTCGTAACTGCAGTCCTCCATCCTCGCCCGTGTCTTACATTTGCCAGATCATTCTGCATCTAGTCCACCAATCTTGCACGCTGCCCAACAAGTCTTCTTGTACCATGCGGATCTCCTGCGAATACCAGCTTTGCAGGGTTGTTTTCCGCCATTTTAACAACATGTCCTGCCCATCGTATCCTTCCATCTTTTGCCATCTTCTGAATACTAGGTTCTCCGTAGAATGCAGCGAGCTCATGGTTCATGCTTCGTCGCCACACATTGTTCTCCTGTAAACAACCAAAGATGATCTTAAGCACCCGGCCCTCGAACACTTCGAGTGCTAACATGTCCTCCTCGAGCATACATAGTCCAGGTCTCGTGCCCGTAGAGAATAACTGGTCTTTTCAGCGTTTTGTACATGCTACATTCGATGCGAGGGTGTATATTTTTCGACCGTAGATTCTTGTGAACAGAATTCTACAGTAGAATTCTTGTGAATTCTTGTCTTTCCGTATTTCACGACTAACGTTGTTGTCTGCTGTTAATAAGGATCCGAAGAAGACATAGTCTTCCACCACCTGAAACGTGTCCACGTCTATCGTAACACTGTTGCCTAGGCTTGCCCTGACGTTCACTGTTCCGCCTGCCAGCATGAATTTTGTTTTCGACGCGTTCACCATCGGTCCGGTCTTTGGTGCTTCACGTTTCAGACGGGTGTACAGTTCTGCCACCGTTCCCAATAGTGTAGCAATAAATATCCATGTCATTCACAAAACACACAAATTGGCCGGATTTTCTCAAAATCGTACCCTAGCTGTTGAGCCAGACTAGTCGCATTACACTTTCCAGGGCGATATTGAACAGCAGGCATGAGTAGCTGTTTAGTCTTTCAGATCCGGATCAGTGCTAAAAAATGTATTTCGTTATATCTAAATTCAATCACCTACAGCTCATTTTAGAAGCTGAACCTGAGAATATGGTATATGAAAAACTTGTGCGGCTAGACCAGTTCTGCAAGAAAGTCACGGAAAAACGATATTTTTTGAATATTTAAGGTAAATGTCATGGACTACCTTCGAAAAATGCCAATGATATTCACGGTGAATATCATTTGGCATTTTTCAAAGTCCGTGACATTTACCTTAAATATTTGAAAAATATCGTTTTTCCGTGAGTTTCTTGCAGAACTGGTCTAGCCGCACAAGTTTTTCATATACCATATTCTCAGGTTCAGCTTCTAAAATGGGCTGTAGGTGTTTGAATTTAGATATGACGAAATAAAATTTTCAGCACTGATCCGGACTATCAGCCGGTACTTTTCTGAGCCCGTCTTGATGAGTTCAATTCCGATACCATCCTCACCAGCTGACTTATTAATCTTGATCTACTGGATAGCATTCTAAGCTTCCCTCAACATGTGAGTTGGCTCCCTGTTGTACTGACATAGACATTTCTTCCGCTGCCTTGGTCTTCCATGTCTGCGCTCCCCATACCATTCAGGTGTTCGTCGTTGTGCTAATTCCACCTTCCGATCACCCCACGTCCATCCGTTAAAATGCTTTCATCCTTATCTCAGCACATTTCGGCTCGCGGGACCAAGCCTTTACAGGATGCGTTGAGCATCTGGTAGAACTTCCATGTTTCTTGTGAACGGCACAGCAGCAGTTTCCATTTGATCGCACTCCGCTTCTTCCAGGAGGCGGTCCCGTTCTGCAGCATGAACGCCCTCGCTGCGTTCTTCTTTTCCAAAATCTCTCTACAGTCATCGTCGAACCAATCGTTAATACGGCTCTGTTCCACATACTCAACGTTAGTTTCAGTTGTGTTGGTAATGGCTGCTTTTATCGAACTCCAGCAGTCCTCGAGAGGGGCTTCATTAAGCACTTCCTCGTCCTGCCTCAAAACTCTGCGCGTGGTTCTACCCCGTTAGGCCGAAAGCCGTTAGGCCGAATGCCGTTAGGCCGAAAGGGTCGTTAGGCCGAAAGGGTTGTTAGGCCGAATATGCCATTAGGCCGGATGGGGCGGGTCGTTAGGCCGAACTTATCACTAGGCCAAATGGGTTATAAGGTTAAACGGTTTGCTTAGGCAACTGGATGGTAAGAAACTGTTTAATGTTTGATGGAAACCGTCTTCGACCTTGAACCTTGAAATTTTGGTTGGCTTTGAATGGTCAATAGGACAGATCGGTGAAGTACTAGATTTATAGTAATGACCTGAATTTTAGTATGGTGAGAAGGTCAATTCTCCGTTTCTGCATAGAAATGGTGCAAAAAGCGTGGGTATTATGATTCCTTGCCTAATTTGATGCTGTTTGAGCAAAACTTTGGGCAACAGTGTTGTTGTTTTCTCCATTTCTTGCAACATAAACAACATAGTTATTCAAAGTTTTGCTCAAACAGCATCAAATTAGGCAAGGAATCATAATACCCACGCTTTTTGCACCATTTCTATGCAGAAACGGAGAATTGACCTTCTCACCATACAAAAATTCAGCTCATTACTACAAATCTAGTACTACACCGAACGTGCCCCATGGAATAAACACACTAATAGTTTTTCGCGTTTTAAAGTCTAAATTATAGTTACACAGGAAACAAATTCAGAGTTCCAGTACGAACATGATTAACAAGATTAAGTCCAACTGAATCGAGTTCTCTAAAACTTAGAAAGAACAGCCTATGTTTGAAAGAAGGAAAAATCTTCGATGAAGAAGTTGTCAGCCGTTATGATTATAGTAAGTATAAAAGTAATATTACGAAAAAACACCCTATATTCAGAAGAAGGAAAAACTCTGTTGAGGGTTGTAATCCTTACAATGAGTAAAACATTTAAACTAGAAAGAGCAGCAGTAGACTACCGCCGTGAAACAGAACAGTTAAACTAGAAAGAGTTTAGGAGAATTAAAATTTCAGATGAAAAAGTTGATTGCTATAATACGAATATGAGTAAAACAGCCTATGAAAAAAGAACAGCCTATTTTCAAAAGAAAGAAAAATTTCCGATGAACAATTTAATAGCTGTTATGTTCATAGTGAGTATAACAGTTAGGCTAGATGAAAAGCCTATGTACAGAAGAAGGAAAAACTCTTATGAAAAAGTTTATGGCTGAAATACTTATAATGAGCAGAATAGTTAAATTAGAAAGAACAGCCTATTTTCAAAAGAAGAGAAAATCTCTGATGAAAAAAATAATAGCTGTAATGCTCATAGTGAGTAGAACACTAAAACTAGAGAGAACAGCCTATGTTTAAACGAAAAAAAAATCTCCGATGACAGATTTAAAAGCTGTAATGCTCATAGTGAGTATAACTGTTAGACCAGAAGAAAAGCCTATGTACAGAAGAAGGAAATACTCTTATGAAAAAGTGTGTGGCTGAAATACTTATAATGAGTAGAATAGTTAAACTAGAAAGAACAGCCTGTTTTTAAAAGAAGGAAAAATCTTCAGTGAAAAATTGAATTGCTGTAATTCTCATAGTGAGTAGAACATTAAAACACAAAGGACAGCCTAAGTTTAAAAGAAGGACAAATCCCCGATGACAAATTGAATAGTTGAAATGCTATATTTATTCTTCACCTCTTATCCTTACAGCTTTTTTGTCCACTAGGGCACTACGTAAGCGATTCCGATTGGAGGCTGAACTTACACTTTGTACAGCGCCTAAATGTATTCTATTTTACTATATTGAACTGGTTACCTTTGCGCTGTTTTCTTTTTTGTATCCTGCTCATGCTAGAATGATAAGCACGATCATGTTGATGCTTTAAGGTTAGGTATAATAGCCTTTTTGATTTGTATTACATTGATTCGCAAGTAGTATAATTATGTTGACAATTTTACTGTATTGAATATCTTTACCCTGTCGATAGCTTTGGTTGTGCCCGTTCACCATAACACTTTGTTTCTAACTAAAAATAAGCTTTTTTCGAGATGCTGTATTATAAATCTTTTCTACTTAGCCTCCCAAATTGATATGCCACCAGTTCCCCAATGATGTCGACTTTTCTCATGTTTATTTCGTTTTGTGCAATATAAAACGATAAATGTCAGTAGACACATATAATGACAACCTATTCGGCCTAACGACCCTTTCGGCCTAACGGCATTCGGCCTAATGGCCTTCGGCCTAACGGCATTCGGCCTAACGGCTTTCGGCCTAACGGCCTGCTCCCGTTGGTAATCACGGAGAGTTTTTGACGCATTTTTATCATCGCCAGGTAGTGGTCGGAGTCGATGTTAGCGCCATGATAAGTCCTGATGTCAATAATGAGGCAAAAATCTCCCTTCTGATTGAGGGCGTGCCGCCTGAGCCGACGTTCTGATACCAGGACATGGTCGATTTGGGATTTCGTCTAATGTGGAGATTGTTTTTATTTTCAACCACATAACCTAATTTACAGCTCTTTTTGTCCTAGAGACGAACCAGCCAAGGGCTGAAAGTCTCTTTAAGGACAAGGTATTTTTTTTTTGTTTTTATTAATGTGTATTTTAACTTATAGCTAATTCTACACTTGACAAGGTATTTGGAGTACATAGCTCAAAATTTCTAGAGCACCGTTTTTTAGAATCGTTGAACGAATTTGGATAAAAACGCATCACGCTAATTGTTCAGTGGTTGTCAACAGCGTGATGCATTTTAATCCAAATCCGTTCAACGGTTCTAAAAAACGGTGCTCTAGAAATTTTGAGCAATGTACTCCAAATACCTTGTCCTTAATAAAGACAAATCAATCAATAAATCTTTTTGTCCACTGGGGCACTACGAGAGCGTTTACAACTGACAGCTGCACTTACAGTTTGTACAGCGCCCAAATTTATTCTATTATAATTCTACTATATAAAACTGGTTGCCTATGTGCTGCTTTTACCTTCTACTCTGTCCATGGCAGAATGATGAGCACGAGGATGATGATGTGTGGCTGCTGTCCCTTTTCCAATGCAATTAAGGGTCCATTATTAGTTATTTCGCCGATATCCAATTGTCCGAGTCCGTTAGGGCTATGAGAGCTCAGAAGAGGGTCAAGTGCCAGCCGCTCTAAGGGGAAGAGCAACTGACGAAGTGCCGGGGCTGGGATCGAACCCATGACCATCCGCTTATGAGGCGAACGTGTGACCACTTGCGCCACGGGCCCCGGGACAATGTGGTGATCTCCAGGTGTAACAACGATAAGGGAGCCTGTACTGGAAGTAGGTGCTACGTATGGCCATGTTCTTAGAGGCGGGGAAATCAATCAGTCGTAGGCCCTTCTCGTTCGTCAGCTGGTGGACGCTGAACTTTCTAATCGTCGGTCTGAATTCATCCTCCTGGCCTACCTGAGCGTTTAGTTCTCTTATCTTATCTTGACGTCGTGTCTTGGACAGCTATAGTAATCGCGTAGAAGCTGCGCGTAGAATGCGTCCTTGTATCATCAGTGCTTCCGTATTGAGTGCTGAGCACGTTGATTATGATGAAGTTGAAGAATTGATGGCGCGCCTTTTTCCTGTCACGGTCGCCATCAGATAGGCCTCGTTATCTGTAGTTTATAACGACGTGACGGTTACGACTCAGTTACACACACGACCAATACTCATAAATGCTAGATGCGCTAACAAGCGCACTAGTAGATTGATTTCTGTGGTCATCGGCGGAGACATCCACGCCTGAGACTAACGCGAGAGGCTGGACATTACTCGAAGCCATGGCTAAACTGAACGTGCATGGCGTGAACGTAGGGGGGGGGGTAAATACCTACAGTAGGAACGGTGCAGAGTTCATTATTGACGTGACTTTCTGGATCCCAGGTCTAAGCCCTAGCTCAGACTGGAGGGTCGATGATGGGTACGCGCACAGTGACCACCTGTCGGTACGATATGAGGTGGAACATAGAGGAAGGAGGCCACAGCCGAAGGTCATCGACAGTCATCGAGAATGGCTGACCTCGCGCTTCGATGTCGCAATGCCTAGGCGATCCCTTCCCAGAAATGATCGAGAACCGGTATACTGATGGTGTTCAGAAATTGCGCATCCTGCGCGCTTAAGAACTAGGAGGAGGATGCGAAGAGCTCGCACCGATGATGGTAAAGTGGAACGAGACGAGCGTGCTTCGGAAATCTCTGCCAGGCAGCCAATACGACCTCCTGGGGAGATGCCTACAGAGTAGTCACTACAGACTAAGGGGAGGTAGCCCCAAGTGACGAACGATGAGCTTATCGTAATATCGAAGTCACTTAAGTTGAACAAGTCTACGGGTCCGGACGGCATCCCGACAGTAGACACCAAGACAGCCATCAAGGCATGTCCTGATATTTTCAGAACGGCTATGCAGATGTGCCTGGACAGAGGCGAATTTCGTAAGAGGTGAAAAAGGCAAAGATTGGTTCTATTTTCCAAGCACGTGAAGCCACCTGGCGACCCGTCGGCATGCAGACCTATTTGTCATGTGGAAAACACCGGGAAACTGTTGGAATGGAACGGATCATTTTGTCGAGGCCTATCGAGAAACCAGATGACTTTAGGGTCTCCAATAACCAGTTTGGCTCCCGGTGGACGCTATTAGGGCTGTAACCGAAACGTCCGAGATAGCGCTCCAGAGAAAGCGAGGGAGGATCCGCTACAGCGCGGTCATCACGCTGGATATGGAGAATGCGTTCAACAGCGTTAGCTGGGCCGCCATTGAATGCGCCATTCGCCACCTAGGAGTCCCGGATATCTCATGCCGGATACTGGAGAGTTACTTCCAGAATAGGGTTGTTGTTGTTGTTGTTGTTGTTGTACCTCTTTTCGCCATCGACACCGATGGCGAAAAGAGGTACAACAACACCGCGGGAGTACCACAGGGGTCAATCTTGGACCCGGTCGGTACTATGGAACGCGGCGTACGATGGCGTATTGAGGCTCACACTTCCACCGGGTGTAAAGCTGGTCGGCTTAGCCGATGGCATTACCCTCACGGTATACGGCGAGTCGATAGAGGAAGTGGTATGATGCCCATAGCACTTGTGGTAGTGCAAGATAAGGAGTGCTTCGACCGACGCGGTACAAGAGGCGCTAGACGGATTGCCAGAACATCGTCGATATTGAAATGGTAGAGAGATGGGATTCCTCCAGCAAGGGTAGATGGACACATAGGCTCATACCGAGCGTGTCCAAGTGGACGAGCAGGCCCCATGGCGAGGTTAATTTTCACTTGACACCATTTCTGTCAGGCCACGGATGCTTTAGGTGGTATCAGATTCGGACACGAAGGCGCTCCCGCGTGTCCGAAGTGTGCAGACTGCGACGAAACCGCGGAGTATGTGCTTTTTGAATGTCCATGTTTCATAGAGCAAGGTCGAGTGTGCAGGAGGTATGCGTTAAAGATGTCACTCCTGACAACACGAGTGAACAACTTAAGGCGGTAGCTGGTGGAACGCTTACTATTAGAGTGTACTCATATACGGTCCCCAAATTCTCGAAGTCATCCATAACGGGCGTACCGCGAAGGTAAGGATGAGAGAGAAAGAGGTTTTAGTGGGTCGAAACCCACATAACCCGAGAAACCACCTCTTTCTATAAAATAGTAGTCTACCTCGGTTGATAACCGAGCTCGAATCTTACTAGCTACGAGATAGTGATCTGAGTTGAGACCCGAGAAGTGTCGGCCATCTTCCAGCACATGCTCGAGTTGGTTGCAAACTTCGCCATGTGGGTTTCTCGACAAAAATATTCTAAACTTCCTTGGCCATAGAGTATTGTTGTCAGTGCCATATAGTATGATAATGCAAAATGGTTATTGGCAATGAAAGCTCTTAGTCAACTGTGGAATCGCTCATAGAAGCGGGCTCTGATAAATATGGGACGCAACGCCATATTGAAGAACAATCGTAAGAGCTGGCCGTATGGGTAGAACTCTTCCTTGTAAAGGATAAATATAATGCAAACATTACCCAATAAATAACTTTCTTTGTGTTGTTTTCAAGTTCTGTTGTTTTTAAGAAAACATATCAACTAATTCTATACCTTACACGTGAACCTTTACAGAATGAAGACGCCACAACTGGGGAGAGCGAAACCACCCAGCCAGCACCGGTACTAAACAGGATCAACGAATCCAATGAGACAGCTGGAGCGGCCACTGCTGACAACAAGGAAAACACTCAACCGATGGCGCAGGCGCCCGACGATGGTGAAGTCTTCCGTGGTCGCAGAGTCAGCCAGTTTGACTTGCCCGCGAAAAAAATGTAAGTGATTGTTTTCTCTAGGTGATATGACCTAATGATAAAAAAATAGAAAATTTTGAATCTTTGATTCAAAATAGTAGCCAAGTTGAACTGACTTCGATTAGAATTTCGATAAAAATTTCTATGTTTGTTAAACTACTAGAAATTAACTTCAAAGTTTGATTGTAGTACACTGCACAAGAATTACAATTGCAATCATTCATCGGTCACGTTTTCCCATTGTTTCGATGTGGGTTGTTTTATGATTCACTGTATGCACTTTTCCACACCCAACATGGTCTAGCGATGGTCCGTCGAAGGAAGAATCAGACACTGGAAAACCCGACGACTCGGAATGTTCAAAGCCTAGTGACATCCAAAGATCGGTGTCACATCCACCGACACAGAAAGATTCAAAATCATCCTCCGACGAAGAGTAAGTTTACAGGAATGACACGGACACGTGTGTAGGCATATCTAGGAATGGCATTGCATGCTTATCATACAAATTGTGTATATAGTTTCAAATCAGTGATGATTTTTGCACATTTATTAGAAAAACTGATTGTTTTACTTATGAATCGAATGATGTTTATTTCTGAAGAAAAATTCCTATAAAAGAAGCACAAGATATATCGATAATCGACAACCTCTTCGAATATCAAGTTTTCAGAAGCACTAAAAGTGAATTTTAGGTCACTTTGATAAGAAATAATGAGAAAAAAGCAGAAAACATGTTACAAAAATGTAACAAAGCTTACTTTAACCGTTCAATTTTATTTGAGAAAAACTGCTCTAAATCTTACAGCTAAGAAGCTACAAAAAATTTTTTTTTTCAAACCTAATAAAACTCCAATACGATCAATAAGTTTACACACATATGCAGCTTGACCTTGAACGTTCCTTATTTTCATATCAGCAGAATTTGGAATAACAAAACATGTCCCAGTGATGTTGCATGATTTTTGAGCTCAATAACTAATACCTAACTCATTTTTCTTTGGAGAATACAAATCCGAACAAATTCCAACAACTGATCACTTTAAGGGAACGCAAGAAAATTTAAGCCATCCTGCTTATCAGCATACTTTTCCAGAACTACAGCAATGTTTTATGTGTTGCATGCAGCATTCGTTGTCTGACAAAGCATTCTCTAATGACCATTTTATCACTAACCTTCGACACACGATAGAGACTTTTCCCAAACCGACAAGACATTCTTTATTTCTGCAGCTTTTTAGTGCCTCAATCGCAGCATCTTTTTACAACAAATTGTTCATATTCAAATATCACTAATCTGGTATTGTCACGTTTTCAGAGCCCCGGTACGCCGCGACCGATCGGCTTCCATCGGTGCCATTCCGGTGGTTGAGCAGAACCGCACGATGGTGTTCCTGATTGGCGCAAGCGATCTTCGGCTGATCAGCCCCGATCGTAAGCAGGTTCTGTTGCACAAAGAGTTCCGCGACGTGGCCAGCTGCGCCCAAGGTCAGAAAAATGCCGATCATTTCGGCATTATCTGTCGGGATGTGAACAATGATGGATACATTGGATACGTGTTCAAATGTCAGTCGGAGAATGTGGCCGATGAGATCATCATTGCCATCTCGCAGGCGTTTATGGTTTGCTCGGAGCAGAAACAAAAAGACAAGGCGGCTGCACAGATTTACTCCTGCGAGCATTGCCCTATGCTTTGGTATCACAAGTTATGCTCGGATGTAGAAGGATTAAGCGACAAAAAGACGCAATACATGATCTTCAGGCGAATAGAGTCCACGCTGGCAGAGGATGAGCAGCGATTGGTCATGGAGAAGTATCATGGAGCTGAAAAAGCACCTGGACACAGTATTGGTGAACAGAATCAATTTCTTATGATGTTACTGAGAGCGCACTGTGAATCTAAACAACAGAGACATGTTCACGACACTGTTGAGCATAGGACTGAGTTTTTGAACCAATATCTGGGTGGCAGCGGTATCTTCATGAAAGCGAAGCGCTCGCTAACAAGCTCCTTTGATCATCTACTCAAACGACGCACAAGCAAAGACGATCTAGGTGGCATATCAATCAAAGACTCCAGCTCTTCTGGTGACCTTAGAGCTTCGAACGATTTGGAACCACAGCCTCGATCACGGGCTTCTACTTTTGGCTCAAGTCCTTCTCTGAGCCGAAAGAATTCCGATTTTGGCGTTGCACCGAACGCTCCTCAACTGAAATCTCCAATGATGGATATGTAAGTTCGATTGATGGCATTTTCGTACAATTTGTCTAATATAACTGCATTATCCTTTCAGATTCATAAAAGTGGGAAACAGTCCTCGGGAGAATTCCAACCATACCGGATCCTGGAGACAAGCAATGTTACATCGTGTAGTTACGCCATCGAAGAACATGAAAGTATCCGGTGATGAGTACATGTCCCCATTGCGAGCACCCCAGCTCACCAATAGAAAACGAACTCGTGAAGAGCTTCGAGAACTGTGGCGCGTGGCCATCAAGCAGACCATAATCCTCAACCGGATGGACAAGGAGAATGCCAGCCTACAGGCCCGGCAGAATGCAATCAAGTCCAACGAGATCAAGCGCATCAAATTGGAGTACGATGAGATTACCAGCTGTGATAGACAAGCCGCGGAAATTTGGGACAATTTCCTTAGCGCTCAATCGGTCGAGGCGGTCCAGACCCGAAAGGATCCGAAGGTGCTCTACCAAGCAATCAAAAATGGCGTACCACGAGCGAAACGGGGCGAGGTGTGGATGTTCCTGGCCAACCAGCACTCGTTCAACACGGCACCGGTGGATGTTTCCAATTTCCCCAACTACCATACCCCGTACCAGACGTTGTTGAAGAACTTGACCGAGCATCAGCATGCGATTTTCATCGATTTGGGTAAGTGTTTGGGGCTTTCTGAGAGGATAATATATTCAAAGCTATGTTTTCATCAAACTCAAGCTCTTTTTGTTTCATCGTTAATGAGCTTTTTATGGCTCTGAAATTATTTTACTAGAAAAAAAAATTAAAAGAATCCTACTAATACTTCTTATATAAAAATTCCAAGTAATAAATAATGTGTAAATATTTTGGAAGAATTGTAAATGCCTGAAAACATTTAAGTATACTTTGGAAGTTTTGATGGTATTTTGAGCACATTTTTTACGGAACTCCTATAAGATATGTGTGGGTAAATTTATTATATAATAACTGAAGAATCGTTCACAAAACTGAAAGAATCTGGAGAGTTGGTGCACGGCCGATCAACCGCGCTGAAAACCAATTTTTCATCAAAAAAGATTTTTTGGCAAATAGCAAAAACTGGTGATATAAGATCCAGGTCCATTTGGGCAGGGGGACCTATTTTGTGCACTTGCTGCTATAACTCAATTGTTAACAAATTGACTTGATTTTTGGGACACGCTAAGATACATACAGTATCTACCCATTCAATTGATCAAGAATAAGACAGATCGATGAAGTACTAGATTTGTAGTAATGAGCTGAATTTTAGTATTTATGGTGAGAAAGTCAATTCTTCGTTTCTGCAATGAAATTGTGTAAAAAGCGTGGGTGTTATGATTCCTTGCCTAATTTAATGCTGTTTGAGCAAAAGTTTGGGTAACAGTGTTGTTGTTTTCTCCATTTCTTGCAACATAAACAACATAGTTATCCAAAGTTTTGCTCGAACAGCATCAATTTAGGAAAAGAATCATCTTCTTCTTCTTCTTTATGGCTCTACGTCCCCACTGGGACTTGGCCTGCCTCGCTTCAACTTAGTGTTCTTTGAGCATTTCCACAGTTATCAATTGAAGGGCTTTCTTTGCCTGCCATTGCATGAATTTGTACATTGTGAGGCAAGGACAATGATACACTATGCCCAGGGTGTCGAGAAAATTTTCCCGACCGGAACGGGAATCGAACCCGCCGTCTCCGGATTGGCGATCCATAGCCTTAACCACTAGACTAACTGGAGGAAAAGAATCATAATACCCTCGATTTTTGCACCATTTCATTGCAGAAACGGAGAATTGACCTTCTCACCATACAAAAAATCCCATTGTCTGAGTTATAGCAGCAAATGCCCTCCTGCCCAAATATTACCAGACCCTATTCCTTTCTCGAAGAGTTTCGAGAAGGCTGATTGATTGGGCAGATCTTGGGGATGATCAGTGGCGCCTCGTAACTTCACTTTTTACCTGTTCAACGACCATAAAACTTGCATTTGCGGAGAATACAGGATCAGGATCAAGTCAAAAATGGATGGGAACGACTATTCTCGTCATTTTCTACAAATTACAAAACAATTTGTTAAGAGAATTCAATAATTTATATTCATTGAACAGGTAGAGTTGAGGATAGGGAATCGCCACTGGGGATGAATCTTTTCCAGGTTTCCTGATGGGAATTACTTTAGCTGAAAGTCAAGCTAAGTCTGAGGCATTGATTAAAAATCAGATTATCAATAAACTGGCCGCTCAAATCGCTGATATGGAGAGCGTAGTGTGCCATGGAAGAGAACGGATGTGGAAAATTTTGTTGCGTGTGTTTCCTGTCAAATTTTTTCACTGAAGAAATGGAAAAATCGAAAATCGATAACTGAATGTGCCGAACAATTATTTGAATGAAGTGTAATTGATCTGGATGCCATGGTCATCATGATGCCCCTTGAGTGTTGAGAAGTGAAAATCACCGATTGAAAAAGGAGAGGCTATTTAGAAAACGTATCGGAGTGAGCTGCTTTTCCGCTGTTTGTCTGGAAAATTGGAAATGGGCAGTGACAAAACCTTGAATGCCGAAAGGCAGCGCCAAGCCTGGACGAAATCGAGCGCCTCCGCAAAAGTAGCTCCAGGAAAAGTAGGATCTGATTGTCATCAAGGTTTCGCTGCACAAGCTGCTGTCGTCCGAGGAAGTCCGTTAGAACATCACTCCCGGAAGCCCGACCACCATCTTCCAGATGTCTTCGAGTAGCACCAGTGTGGCCCGATCGGAAGCACTGCGTAATACACCGCAGCATGCCGCCACCAAACGTAAGCGTGCTGTGCTGGACTTCTCGATTGCTTCGTATGCCAAGGGAGACATCACATCAATCAAGCTAATTTGGTGAGTTCGTTCTGATTTGATCCGTTAAATTTATCGCAATCGCAAATTAATCGGCAGTATAATAACAGTAGATGGCGTAGATGTTGCATTTTTTTTCTGTATATATAATGCGGTGCCGCCTGCACACTATCAATCGGAACTTATGCGCATCACGCCAGTCAACGAAACAAAAATGGGCAGCGCAAGGTGTGGTGTGTAATGTATTCTTTTTGCTGTTCAAACCAGATGAAATGAGTGGGTATAATGCTTTTGGATGTAAGATAATGATTTTTTGATCCAATATTGTAATCGCTGCCATATACTTTAAAGTACACCTTGCTAAAATTATTGTGTTGTATACTGCCGCGAATCGAATATCAAGAGCATGTTTGCTGGAATTCCTATGAAAATAGGGCAGTTATGCGATTCATGGCAGTATATTTTATATTGGTTTTGGTTTTCACAATAATTTTGCCAACATGCCATTTGATGAAACCACAATATTTTTGATGTTGATGTTGTATCCTGCATGTTGATACGACACCTACTGAAGAATTTTCATTCATAAAATCGATTCGTTAAATAGATTATTGTACAGTAAAAGATGGATTTTCTAATCGATCAACGCACCTATTCCATGCCATACCATTTAGGTGTAGCAGTCTCTATATGATAATTCCTACCAAATATTTATAACAAAATACTGTCTTAATTTCAGATAGAATTGTGGAAACTTTTACTGATTCCATAATAGACTCGCAGTTATTATTCTTAGTAGTTTGTCGGTTAATAATACAGGGTATTTAATCCAGTCGGGGAAGGGATCGCTATATTTTCTTCTCGTTTCAGAGAGCGAGCAATGGCGCTTAAACCTAGGCTTTCGAGCCAGGACATAAGGGGTTAATACCATAAATACCTTTGTCCCATCCCAGGAAGAAGAGGAGCCCCAACGGAGTGACATTAACTTTCTCCCAACTCTCAACGTTTTTGTTTCACATTTATTACACATACGATACGGAGCGGCTGACGAGATGTCGCCGTGAAGTGCAATTTCTAGTCATTAAAAAACGTCAAATCAAAATAAATTGTTAAAGTAATTGTTTTATCTATTTTGTGTGAAAGGTTTGAACCTACATAAAACAGAGGTTTCGATAAAAAATATCCTCATAAGAATTTTACTTTACATTTTAGAGAGACTCCTTGAAAGCGTTTACCAAGGAATTTATTAAGGACTAGCTGTCCCGGTAAACGTCGCACATCACATAAGCGTAAATGGACCAAATTCCTGGCCATAAAACAATTTTTTTTTTGGGATTTTCTAAAGCCTAATATTTTTTGAAGATGGACGAAGTATTGCTTCATCATGTGGCAATTAATAAAACACTTTAGGATGCACATTTTTTCAAGAATAAATGCCTGAATTTGATGATTTTTCCACTGTTTTTTTCGTTTGCATCATAACTCATCGGAGGTACTTCAATTATCACAATATCGTCAGATTGAAAAAAAAAAATTGAGTATGTTAACGAGTTCTCGTGATTAAGGTGTATCATTTAAACTAAAAACTGCACATGATTTCATTTATTTTGCGCTCTTCAGAAGAGTTTTCAAAATCATGATTTTTGTCAATTTTTAACCATTTTCAGCATTCAAAAAAAAAATTCAGATTCTGCAGCATTCCACGATCTGGAAAAAAATCCAATAAAATATAATACATATCGTTTGTGAATCACAAGTGAACGGGTATCAGAAAGTACCAGACAAAAAAATAGATCATTTTAAAATTTTCACCTTTCTGACTTGTTTTTAGTTACAATTTATGTTTTATTTTGATATAACAACTTCGTTTCGATTATTTTTTAATGAATGGCCACTTATTCTCGGTAGACATATCATAGTAGAATACAAATCTGGTCTTGTATCTCTTAACGAAATGTGTCAAATGGAATCAATTTTGTAAATTTGAACAGAAATCTCCAAACACCGTTAAACGCCTAAATGTATGCAATGCACTTGCAATTTTATGTAGCTAGAACTATTGTGTTCAAAATTTGTTTAAAAAAAATAAAACAACTCAAACAAAGAGCTCACTATGCGTAGCATGTAATCTTATGTTGATGCACCGTAAAGAATATATTTTCACATACATAATGTTTTTTTATAGCTAAACTTATTGAGTTTTTCACTGTGTACTACATAAACTTATTAATATGTATAAATTATGGTAAAATTCCATGTTTTAAAATAAAAATTCAAACTGATATATTTCACACGGCTTCTCTCACCATGTTCATACTCCTAATATTTCATTCCATGATTAATATTGAGTTTTGATGTGTTTTTCAGGGCACTATTGAAGTTAGCCCAAATTTCCCGTAACGTGGGTAGATCACCTTAGAACGGTGCGTTACGGTGTAAGATCTACCACATTGCATCAAATTTTAATCTTGCTATTTTACTGCCTAAAGTGGTAGCATACCAGATTAAAATTTGATGTATTTTTGTAATGGTTTTGTTTTAATTTATGTTTTGTTTTTAACTTCTAATAAACCTTTTTATTTCAGGAGGATTCAGGTAATTTTATTGTATAATAATACCATGTTTTGAAAAACTATGCGAAATTCGGTGAGACCTTTCCTTGCACCACTTTATTCATATATATGAAATTTACTACACTAAATACGTGCCAGAAACAAAAATGCTAATTTTTGATTCAGGAAGTGTTAATGAATTGCAGATATTCATTTGATATCTGGATCCATTAATGCGGGGCTTACTGTTGCAGAAGACGACCTCAGGATGCACGTGCGAGTCAAGGCATACCTCGAAATGGGTCGTCAGATGTGCAGTAGAGCTATCACCTTCCATCTCCAGGACTAAAAATATTTGCGTCTATATATATCAACAATAGACGCAGACATTTTTCTTCCATAAAAGCACTGCCGGTCAGTGGGCGATGGATTGTATATACACACACACACACACACACTATTGAAGTTAGCCCAAAATGAATTGGGAATCACAAAAATATCTAGGAAACGGTACAACATATGAAATGATTTTAAGGGGTCGTTCACAAATAATGTCTCGTATCTCTTAAAATTGAGCAGATAGAACAATTGTTCAACAAGTTTTCTAATAATGATATTCCTTACAACTTTGCTGAAGACATAAACACGTTATCTTCACTGATGAAAAAAAAAATGAATTTCACTCACAATTCTGGGAGAACTACTCTGAAACGAGGTGGCCCGTGTCTTCAAACAATGAATTTTATGGAAATATAATTATTTTTCAGTTCTCTGTACTCAAAAAAAAATTAAAAAAATGACGATTCAAGTGATTTTTGGGGGTGAAAACATACGTTGCTCTTACCGAAGTTATAAGAAATCATTTCTGGCCTTAACGTGGATTAATATGGTTATTTATAATCCAAAATGCATCCTCAATATCAAAATTCGAAATTTTATCGCTAGTACCTACATAATACACCATAAAAACGTGTTAAAACATTTTGGCCAGGAAATGGACTCCAGTGTGCGTCGTTCTGCCTGCCTACTGTGTTTCTGACATGTAGCTCTGCAGAAATATGCCCCGAAAATGGAATTTCAAATTCTCTCGTTTTCGGTGCGTTCCCGGTCGATTTTCCCAATTATTTTTTTCATACGAACGCGTCGGAGCTCTGCACCAATGGAACACTGGAAGAATGCTGTAGATCCGTTGGCCCGTTCTCGAGCCTTTTCGTGACATACAAACATCATTCCATTTTTATTTAGATAGATTCCTCTAGATAGAAATTCACAACGTCACACGTCTCTTCTAAGGAAATTATATTCTAAATCTCATTTAAGACCAGTGCTGTCATGGTAAAATTCGAAATTTTTGTTCAAGCTCGGTTAGGGTTTTTTTTCAGGAATTATTCCAGGGATTCTTTCAAAAATAAAAAATGTGTTTCTTCAGGAATCGAGGAATTTTATCCACAAATACCATTCAGACATTGCGCAAGAAATACTTTCAAGAATCAAGGTTCAGGGTTTGTTCCAAATCATCCTTAAAAAATCATTATTAGATTTATTCAAGAATTCTTCTAGTACCTTTGTCTGAAATTTATGCACAGATTCCCGAAGATTTTTTTCCAAGGTTTTCTTCAAAAACTTCTTTAGGATTTAATTCAGAAAAGTCTTCAAAGTTTTTCGCAGGAACTTCTCCATGATTTTTCCTTAATTTTTTTCCAATTTCTCATAAAATTCTACTAGAAAGACCTCCAAAGCCATCTCAGGAGTTTTTTTCCTACTTCTCTGTTGGAGAAATCAAGCCATTGCGCCTAATTGACTGAACTTTTGTGGCGAATCTCAGGAGTTCCTCCAGGTATTCCCCAGGAACTTCTCTAGGAGCCCCTCAAATGATTGTTTCTGAAATAGTTTCAGTAAAATTAAATGTCTTGAGGAAATTTTCTAAACATTTCTTTAGAAATTACTTCAGGTAACCTTCGAAGAATAACTTCAACATGGTTCATGTAATTTAATTAAATAGTTCTGTTATTACCTGTAGAGGAATATCTCTAAGAATTCCCGGAAAAATCTGTAAAGGAATCCCAGAAAATATTTTTCTATGAGCCGCAGGAGGAATTCTAAGGCATTTCTTCGGTAATCCATGACGAAATTTTCTAAAGGATTCCTGGAGGACCTTAGGAAGAAATTCCGAAATTTTCGCTGAAAATTCTCTAAAAATTTCGAAAATTGAAAAAAAAATCCATGGGAAAATGTTTGAGGTAATCTTTTACTGACATTCATGAAAAATCATTAAACTACTAAAGGAGTCTTAAGTGTCATTTCAGAAGGAATTACTCAATAAGTTTTAGATGGCACCTTCATGGATTCCATCTAAAACTTACTAAGTAAGTTTCTTGAAGGATTTTTTGAATAAATTGTCTATGTAATGAAGAAAACCCTGGAGATATTCTGGAACGAATCCCTGCAGGGATATGTGAAAGTATCCCAGGGAATATTTTGAAATAATTCTAGAAAGAGCTGCTAAATAAATTTCTTGAAACTCTCCCTCAGAAGCCCTTGGTTGAATACTTTCAAGGATTTATTAATAAATATTCCAAAAAAAAAAACCAAGAGAAATCTCTAACCAAAATTCATGGAGGATGTTCTGGAAGAATTCCATGAGAAATTCATGAATATATTTTTGAAAGAATCCCTGAAAAATTGTCTGAAGAAATACTAGTAAAGGTTCCGAGAAATTTCCAAAGGAATATATGTCAAATTTTTTTTGGAATTGTTACTGAAGATATTTCTAAATAATGTCTTTGGAAGAATTTCAGGAGAAATTTCTGGAGAGATACATAAAAGTATATCCGGAGGAACTCATGAAGGAATCTTTGTATGATTTTTTTGCAGAAATCACTGATAGACTATCAACTGCAATCACCAAACAAAATCTTGGAAGAACTTCTGGAGAATTTCATGGAGACACTCCATGAAGAAATTTATAGAAGAAGCCCTGAAAGAATTTAAAAAAAAACCGATGGAGGAAATCCTGAAATAATTCTGGGATAACTATGAAAATATAATTCCTGGAGTAATTTTTGAAGGGAGCACGTTCATAAGTTACGCCACACTTTGTGAAGGGAGGGATTCCTCTGTGATAATTGCAGAGGAAATTCTATAAAAACGGTGCCTAGGGGCGAGGTGATTGAAAATTGACCTTTTTTTTTGCGCGACCTAATTTATAAAATTTCTAATAGATCAATGGAGCCATTTCAGGAAGCTCTCCATAGAAATTCTTTGAGAAATTTCTGGAGGAACTTAGAGCATCTCTAAAAAATATTTCTGAAGATTTTTCTGAGAATCTTTGAAAAATTTCTGAATGAATTCTGGAAAATTTACAGGAAGCATTCATGTTAAAATTTCTGGAGGGTCCTCTATAAACATTTCTGAAGATTTCCTGGAGTATATGCCTGCGAAAATTTCTTTCTTAAATTGCCATGAAAATCTTACAAGAGATTTACAAAGAATATGTAGGAATGTGTTTGTGAACCGTGTGTTTGAGAATACCGGTAGAATTTTGTTCGTAATCCGTTATGATTTACAAAATAGTCTCGCTTAGTACTTAAAAATGAATATGTGAATGATTTTTGTAAGAAATCATTAAATGAAATAAAAAAAATGTTACAAAAGAAGCACAAAAAGAACTTCAGAAAAATACCCCTAATATGCACAAGGAAAAAACAGAAACTGTTTAAAAATTATCACTTTTGTTGCTATCAGGTTTGACCTATTAGGACGCGTACCTGTTTGATCCTAAAACTGCACTGAGCTCGCGTTGTATACAACAAGCGAGGTTTTTTAGTGTTCTGTTTACAACGGCGTCCTGAAGGGTTAAACAGCGAGAAAAAAATGTTCTCGTTTTCGCATCGGCGTGGGAAATTTTGTTCGGCGGCGTGGAAAAATATGAACAGCGGCGCGCCGGGTCAATTTAACTGGTGGCGGCGGCGTGGAAAAATCGTCGGCGACGGCGGCGCGGCGCGGCGGCGCACACGTCTACTACCAATTGATGTTTATGGGTCTGCCGGACCAAGTCCTGTAGCTAAACCAAACACCCCACCTACAGCTTTTGGGTAGGCACCATTTTCCCGCCCACTGGTCTTTTACAGCTAGTTGTAGGTGCATGTAAGTATTGCGCTTAGCAAGAAAAATTTTAGTTTCACACTTTTACCGATCTGTCAGCCAGTTGTGCGCAAGGGTGAATCTCATATCATGGGCAGTATCCATATTTGCATTACTTAAAACATACCCAACCGGTATCAACCGCGTTCGACCAGTACAAGACTGAATGCAACAAACAATGTCACCACCAATCGAATCAGTAACAATTCCAGAAAATATTGTTTCATTTCCATTTCATTAAAACAATCTCGAAAGGGACCATAATGAGTTAACTTACCTTTCCACACAAGTTATCAACAACAACAATCAGCCGGTGGGCGAGCGTCGATGTTTGTTTTGGTCGCAGACAATAGAAACGTGCTGCGAGTAGCTTTGGCGCGCAACGACGTCGTTTGCTTCCTTGCTCCTGATTGGCTGCGCGCAACTGGAGTGGAGCTGCGCGTAACTGACCGGCGCGCAAATTGCGCAACGAAAGAAAAACTATACAAAATATTCGCAATATTGGAGTGTGTGTGTGTGTGTGTGTGTGTGTGTGTGTGTGTGTGTTAGTGTTGGTGTATTGTACAGGGTGCGGCAGGAAAAAATGCGAAAAGTTCAAGGCACTATTACACGCTAAATATGGGATATATATGACTATTTTTTCATGATAGTGTATAAGTTAATGTCTCTATTCTAGCACTGAAAAATAAAAATGAACACATTTGATGTTTAACATGTGATAATGTAGGCCTAATAAACGGATATCAATAAACTGCGCGCCCAACGGTCATTAAACAAAATGACTATAACAGTAACAAAATTAGCTCAAATTCGATGAACAACCAGACCACACTGATCCAGAGCCATGTAGTTTCACATACCAGATGAAATAAGTACATATATTTGATGATATTGTAGAGAAAATCAAAATTTTTGTTTTATCAGATGCGAAATTTAGCGACCTGTGTGATTTTCTGCGGTTTGAAAATTCTGGTTGTCTTCATCTTCAGGCGCCGCCCTGTAAAGGTTAGTGACCAAAATGGGAAATTTTTTAATTAACTTTTCAGAAAACTAGCCTATTATAGATCATGGAACGTTGAAACATAGATTGGTTAATGTCAAATGGACGAAAATGAGGTTTGAAGTTGAAAAACACTTTCGCATTTTTTCCTGCCGCATACTGTAGACGCCAACTCGTTCTAATCAACTCTGATTGCTAACACCCTATTGAACCATTACCCTTAAATTTGGCAATCTATGAAATAGAATGAGTTTAACGCCTGTAAACAACAGTCAGTTAAATCAAACAAGGAATATTAGTATTAAAGGGAAGATACAACGAAGCAACGCCCCGAACCTCAAGAGCACAAACCCCAAGAACAAAATGACAGGCAGCGCCGATAAGTCGATCGACTGGCCACCATCAGTGAATAATCAATCGAGCAAACCCCCCAGCACAAACTGCCACCAGCTCTACCGACCTGCGCCCAACAAATCCGAGGCACAGCCCAGCCTTAGCTTCACCTTAAAACCAAAATCTAGATTACAGAGCACAATACTTCCCAAGTAACCACGTAGCTCGAGCCGCAAATCACGCACAACACGGCACAAATAAGACAAACACTACCCCGCCCGTACAACCGAAACCGACCTAGAGTAGAGAAGGGTCTCTTTCCACTCCAACCCGGACTCAACTGCACTCACAGGGCAGCGCACCGCACCCACACCGCACTCATTCATGCATCACTGTCCGAGCCGCACGGTCACCTGGGTTGAGTCTAGCTGCATGACCTCGCCCAACCCGTAACACAGAGTTAAAATCCCTCTCTTGCATTACAAAATACTCCCTCTTCCCAAAAGTCTGTGCGTGGTATAAATGAGATCTTGAGGCTGAAGAAATCGTCATCAATACAACCGCCACCACTGAGCACTCAATGATGTCGGCCTTATCAACGACGACCCCCCTCAATCCCAAACCCAATTATCCCACACTACCCAAGTAACCATTAGACCGTGGATCCATTACCCGACCCTACTCAGCCCTAACGGTCCATAGCAATGCCTGTCAATATATGCGGCCACTTGGGTATCCCTGGGTTTTTGACATGATGGTCAGGGATCACAGCTATCAAAACGTTCCACACTTTATCAGAGCGTACGACCTGTAGATATGATGATTTCTCAATAGTTTCAAGCTCTTTCGGACCTTCCGCTATGGGAGACCATCATGGCTAGCGGTGTTAACAAGCAAAATATTATAATTATATTCAAACTGCTTTTCTAAAGCCGTGTATAAGATCATACAATTACATGTAGTGCAAGCCATCGCGTTGGAGGATTCCCCAATGAATATAAAGAAGAGTCCGCCGTTCTCTACGTAATGGCCTAACCATAACATATAGACTAGCAGCTCTGATTAACCTCCTTTTCCATAATTGGTTATGTACGTATGATATGTACACTGTGGTGCATAATTGATCGGACAAACGCCGATTTTCATACAAAATGGCACAAAGTTTGAGATAATGTAACTGTGGTTTGGGTGGATGGATTGAGATCAATTTTTGACACGGAACTACGAATATGCTGAATTTTACGTATACGAAATACGAAATGTTTTCGTTCACAGGTTTGGGCGTGGCAAGGCGTTCAAAATGTGCAAAAGTGATCGGGCAGCGGCACCCCTTTGATTTACACGCGTACCGCTGTCCGATCACTTCTGCACATTTTGAACGTCTTGCCTCGCCCAAACCTGTGAACGAAAACATTTCGTACTTCGTATACGTAAAATTCAGCATATTAGGGAGTGTAGAATTAGCATCTAACTAAAAAAAAATCAGCATATTAGTATTTCCTTGTCAAAAATAGAGTTCAATCCGTCAACGCAAACCAAAGTTACATGATCTCAAAACGCCATTTTGTATGAAAATCGGCGTTTGGCCGATCAATTATGCACCACAGTGTATGTATGTACGATATAGAAGGAACGATCTCACCAATTTTCAACACCTTCGTCGTCTAACGACGATACACTAGAATCTTCCTTCTCCCTCTTAGAACTGGCAGCTATGCAGACACAGCACTCCAAAGGTATACTGCGACAGCTGAATCTTCTGATGCTTTGATTGTCCAATTTCCGTATAGGGCACTGCACTGTTTTGAATTTGTATGGGATTTTGAAGTTTCTTGGCCTTGTTGTTTACAAAATTTCTGTAAGAGTGAAAGAGATGGATAGAATTTCATGCAGTGACCTATTTCATATGATTTTGACCAGGACAAAATCGACGGAACGAGAAAAGTTTGCGCCCGTTTCCTGGCATAGCACACTTTGAACTGATCAAAAATATTATTGTTGTCTCCGAAACTCAAATTTAAGCTGTGCACGTTTTCTTTTGCAGGTCGAACTTTCCCGGATCACAAGTATTACAAAGACGCTCTAGGCATCGGACAGCTTTCCCTGTTCAACTTACTGAAGGCGTATTCAATTCTGGATCCTGAACTGGGATACTGCCAAGGATTGGGATTCATTTGTGCAGTGCTGCTATTGCATGTAAGTCAATAACTAAATGTAGTAAAAATTGCAGAAATTCATCACCTTTTTTATATTCAATAGCTGGAAGAAGCGGACGCATTCAACCTGCTCAAGCATCTGATGTTCAAACGACAAATGCGCGCCAAATATCTACCAGATATGAAGCAATTCCAACTGCAACTGTACCAACTGTCCCGCCTACTGAAGGATCATATCCCGGAGCTGTACGACTGGTTCGACCAGCATGACATCTCACCAACACTTTACGCCGCACCCTGGATTTTAACGGTATTCAGCTCGCACTTTCCGCTTGGCTTTGTAGCGCGTGTCTTCGATCTGCTCTTCCTGGAGTCGTTCGATGTTATATTCCGATGTGCTATTGCACTGTTGGAAGTTCACAAGGAACAGCTGCTGCAGAGAGATAACTTTGAAGACATCATGAACTATCTGAAAACGGTTGTCCCGAAAATTGATGCCACTGTCATGGAGAAGGTTTTTCGGAATGTGTTCAAGTCCGATTTCTCTCGGCAGCTGATCGAATACCAAGTCGAATATAATGTCCTTAAGGAGGAAATGACATCACAGAATCATCACCTGGAAAACTTCAACCGAGTGAAAGAGGAGAATCATCAGCTGGAAACACAACTGCAGTTTGCTCAATCCAGTTTGGCTCAGCTGGACAAAACCCGTCAAGCACAACAGAATCAAATCCAAACCCTTCAAACGCAAGTACAGACTTTAGAAAACACTGTTCAAATTCTAGTGAAGTTTGTAGAGCAAAATATTGAAAGTAGACCGGATTATGTTCTACCTACGGAAATTTGTCGAATAATGCAACAAGTTCAAGATCTACAGCACCAACAGTTGATTCAGCAAAAGAAACGATCTCCTATATTCCTAGATCGCAAGATCGGAAAATCTATTTCGTTCAACAGCAATCTAGGTCTAGCATTGAACGTTCTCGAAGAAGCAAACGAACAGGACAGCGCAGGAGGAACGCCAACGAAGAAGAAGCCTTTCTTCCAGAACTCATTCGAGCAGATTCGCCTTCAGAAGGCCGGACTTCGTCTGAATAAGCTTGATGAATGCGCTAGTCCTGAACACGTTGCCGATCGGAATGGTTCGAAACACAACAGCATTAGCGATGACAGTGGAATCGCGACCCCGATCAGTCCACAGATGCATGCCCCCTCGACGACACCCATGGTGGCGGAATACAAACCATTGGTGCCGTCGATTGACATCCATCATCCGCTTAGTGGCGACGTCAACGTACAGTTCAACGGAACGACCCAGCTCAAATCCATCAAGCCACGAGTGCAATCCAGACAGAATTCGGTCTCGTCAATTGTGAGCGACATCGGCGAAGGCGGGCCTTCTACCACTGGTGGAAACAATCGAAGCTAACAACCAGCTGTCGATCGCTAACATGTCACGTTAAAATGTGTCGGCTAAGATAATATGCACAACAATATCAAATGGTCGAGGCTCACATGATCTGCACTGCTCGGCATAAAATTGTCGATTTTTTTTTTGTTTTATGGAAATTGTTAGATGTAACAGAAGTTCTGTTGAAGTATCAGGACAAGAAACCAAAAGTTCGGCTCCCCATGACAAAACATTTTTCCAAGTTCACAAGGTTCAGATAAAGTTCCGAACATAAGCTTAAGAAATCACAGCATTCTCACGGGCAACTGCAGGCTGCAAGTTCCGAAAAGCATCTTAAGCAGCTTTCTAGCTTAGAGGCGCACACTGAACTTAATCGGTACGTGTCCGATAAATTTCAGAAGGGCTAATTGTTATTCTCATGTAGCTTAAAAGCTACTTAAGAAACTCTTCGGAGTTTCCAGTTCCTAAGAGTAAGATTCCGAAGGAAAGAAAAGTTTGCTACAAGGCAAATGTGAATAGAGGAAACGACGGCTTCTGTTGAAATGAATATATTTCCGAGGTCTTTGTACGAACCAGTGCTGCAATTTATTGTGGATTTACCGGCTACTTGTATTCTACCGGTTACTGGAGTAGCCGTTACAAAGTAACCGTTTTCATATAAAAATCAACATGATTGTCAAAAAATGAATGACGCTGAATAGCTAGTGGCAACGAGGAATAGCGCATACAATAAAAATGTTTAAAAACATTTTTAAATTACTTTTTTCATAAAACGGCTACTTTGGAGGCCATACTGAAGCGACCGGTAGAATACAAGTAGCCGGTAAATCCACAATATCGACAGGCCTTTATGATAGCGATATTTTGCTTTTTTCATTTTCCCCGTTTTGTTTTTCCTGTCAATGTTGCTTTCCGATCAGCAACACAGGAGCGAAATGAAATAGGTACTCACACTCGCACACAGCGTGCTGAAAGCGAGAGCTGACAGGGCTAAATTTCCATTCAATTTTCTGTAGTTGAGTGTTTTCACCCGTGGTAACGTATAGGGCACTCACTCTCACAAGCCACCGCTTGAGACGAATGGCCTGTCAGCATGAGTAGTGTTTGGATGATTGGGAATTGACCTTGTTGGGTTGCTCACGAATGGAGCTCTCGGACTCACACCTCACATCGAGGAACTGAAAACGACCGCCGCTGTCATTCATTTTCGGCTGAAAAACAGGCACTGACACTGATATTTTGCAGGACTGGTACGAACTTCATTTGCAGATTGTTTGTCAAATTGTATTCATTTTTGTATTAGAACATATTGTACTAGAAAGTTATTGGATCACTTACACAGCAAAAATATAACAAACAGAATTCTTTTACACTGATTTTCTCTCAGAATTGCCACTTTTTTCCTTTTTGCATGAAGTCTTAACTGGGATAGTCTGCTTCTTAGAATTTAATCATTTGATCATTTTCACAGTAAAGCATCACCATTCGAACATTTAGTTACTTTTTTACTGTAACAAAAACGAATTGATCAAGATTGTTGTTGAGCAGTGCATTTCTGTTGGAATAGGGCACTGCACGCCGCGGTTGCTAGGGAAAATTCTTTTAAGTCCTTGACGTTTCGTGGCCTTGTTGTTTACGATTTGGACTTAGAAAAATTTTGCTGGTTTTACTGAGGTGCACCCAGGTGGGCAGGGTGGCTTTGATTGAAATTATCAACGCGTGGTTCGTGGGTGGCGGAATGCGCGCGTTCGGGCTCCTACTTGCAAGATTATGAAACCTGACTTGACTACAGTTATGAAGTTCAGCAATTTGTAAGGCATGATTAGCTGATGTCAGGATGAATCATTGACCACATGGTCACCACTGGCCACTCCGGGAACTTCCGGGATGACCCGAAACAACCTGGAGAACCGGTGATAGGGGTCAATTACGTTTATTTAGCAAAACATGATGAAAAACACCACGGCTCTTTTTTTATGATTTTTCTTCAATTCACTTGTGACTGCATAGCAATACTGGCCATGGTTCCCATGTGCCACTTCCGAAACTTCCGGGATGCCCTGAAGAACCGACATTAGAGGATAATCATATTCTAACAGAAAAATGTGTCATGCGACGGATCTTCCTTCATGAATTTTCATAGATATGTTTGAGGTTGTATCGATGCTAGACATGGCCCCCTTTATTGGCCACTTCTGGAACATCCAGGTACCCCGACGGAAACGACAACAAAAGCTAATTACGATCATACAACAAAACATGTAATGTGACCATCATGATTTTTAATTCCTATGTATGTGGTCGTATCAAAAGTGGCCACACTCTTGGTTGACCATTTCTGAAACTTTCTGGGGCGCCCTGAGGGAACCGATGGCCAGAATCAATTTGGTTCATTCAGCGACGGTTTCATCATGTTTTTCGAGAATATGCTTGTGGTTACTGCTAAAACTTAGAGAATGCCCTCAAGAGACTGATGGCATATTGAACAAACGCGTTCATATGACAAAATGTGGTGTGTAACGCATCTTGGCTAGGTCCAGAGAAATATCTGACAGGATAAAATAATGCCTGATGGAACTTCCGAAGGATTCCCTGGCGTAATTCCTGGAGGAATCCCTTTCAAAATGTTTGAAGGCATCCTCAACGGAATTTCTTGAGAAACGTCCGTCTGGGAATTCCTCCGGGTTCTCCTCCTCCAATTCCTCCAGGAGTTTCTCTAAGAGTTCATCCTAATTTTTTTCCTTAAGTAAGTATGAGAGTTTCTTCCAAAACTTCTCCGGGAATTTCTTCTGTAATTCCGCACAAAGTCCTTCCTGGAACTCCTCTGGGAGTTTCTTCTTAAGTTCCTCTGGAATTCCCCCCGGCAGTCCCTTTTAAATTACACCAGGAGTTTCACGTAGAATTTCACTGTGAGTTTGTCATAATTTCCCCCGAGAGTTTATGCTGAAATTCTTCCACAGGCAGTTTCTCATGAAATTCCTCCGGGAATTTCCCAGGAATTCCTACGGAAGATGCTTGTAGAATTTCTTTAGTTCATTCTAGAATATCTCTGGAAGTTCCTTCTGAAATTCCTCCGAGAGTTCATCCTGGAATTCTTCCGGGAGTTCACTCTGAAGTTCACGCGGAAACTCCAACGGTAGTTCGACCTAGAATTTATCTGTGAGTTCGCCATAGTATGAGAAACTCCCTGTGAAATTCTAGGATGAACTCACGAAGTAGTTTCAGGAGGAACTACCGAAAGGATTTCCGCAGGAATTCTAGGAGGAACTATCTGATGATTTCCAGGAGGATCTGCCAGAAGGAATTCCTAGAGAAATTTCAGAAGGGACTCCTGGTAACATTTCATGAGGAACTCTCGAAGGAATTCCAGGAGGGTATTCAAGAGGAACATCCGAAGACATAATATAACGAACTCATAGAGGAATTCCAGGATCTTCGAGGAACTCTCATAGAGGTACCAGGAGGATACTCGTGGAGAGTATTCAAGTGGAGAATCCGAAGTAATACTATGACTTACTCCCGGAGGATTTCAGGATGAACTCTCGTAGGGGCTCCAGCGTGTCTCAGAGGAGGAGGAACTCCAGAAGGAATTTCAATAGGAAGTCCCAGAGTTTTAGGAGAAACTCCTAGAGATATTCTAAGGCAAACCCCCCTAAGAAATAAAAGTAGAGTCCCCTGTGAAATTTAATGAGAAATTTCACGAGCAACTCCTGTGGGAATTTCAGAAGGTGTTTCAAAGTGACCCTTCAGAGAAATTTCGGTAAGAAAGGAGGAATTTTGGAAGGAATTCTCAGATTAACTCCAGAGATACTCCTAGAAGGATTCCAGAAGAATTTCCAGAAAGAATTCCAGAAACAACTTTAGGAGAAATTGCAGGACGAACTTCCAGAGGAACTTCCGGAAGATTTCCTGAAGGAACTCCCGGACGTTTTTCAAGAGGAACATCCGAGTAATTCTGTGATAAACTCCTGAAGCATTTTTGGGATCCAGGAAGTTCCATGAGGAATTTCAAGAGGAATTCTAGGAGGAAACTCCCGGATGGTACTCTGAAGGAATACTATGGCGAACTCACAGATAAATTCTAGGTCGAACTACCGTTGGAGTTTCCGCGTGAACTTCAGAGTGAACTCCCGGAAGAATTCCAGGATGAACTCTCGGAGGAATTTCAGAAGGAACTTCCAGAGATATTCTAGAACGAACTAAAGAAATTCTACAAGCATCTTCTGTAGGAATTCCTGGGAAATTCCCGGAGGAATTTCATGAGAAACTGCCTGTGGAAGAATTTCAGCATAAACTCTCGGGGGAAATTATGACAAACTCACAGTGAAATTCTACGTGAAACTCCTGGTGTAATTTAAAAGGGACTGCCGGGGGGAATTCCAGAGGAACTTAAGAAGAAACTCCCAGAGGAGTTCCAGGAAGGACTTTGTGCGGAATTACAGAAGAAATTCCCGGAGAAGTTTTGGAAGAAACTCTCATACTTACTTAAGGAAAAAAATTAGGATGAACTCTTAGAGAAACTCCTGGAGGAATTGGAGGAGGAGAACCCGGAGGAATTCCCAGACGGACGTTTCTCAAGAAATTCCGTTGAGGATGCCTTCAAACATTTTGAAAGGGATTCCTCCAGGAATTACGCCAGGGAATCCTTCGGAAGTTCCATCAGGCATTATTTTATCCTGTCAGATATTTCTCTGGACCTAGCCAAGATGCGTTACACACCACATTTTGTCATATGAACGCGTTTGTTCAATATGCCATCAGTCTCTTGAGGGCATTCTCTAAGTTTTAGCAGTAACCACAAGCATATTCTCGAAAAACATGATGAAACCGTCGCTGAATGAACCAAATTGATTCTGGCCATCGGTTCCCTCAGGGCGCCCCAGAAAGTTTCAGAAATGGTCAACCAAGAGTGTGGCCACTTTTGATACGACCACATACATAGGAATTAAAAATCATGATGGTCACATTACATGTTTTGTTGTATGATCGTAATTAGCTTTTGTTGTCGTTTCCGTCGGGGTACCTGGATGTTCCAGAAGTGGCCAATAAAGGGGGCCATGTCTAGCATCGATACAACCTCAAACATATCTATGAAAATTCATGAAGGAAGATCCGTCGCATGACACATTTTTCTGTTAGAATATGATTATCCTCTAATGTCGGTTCTTCAGGGCATCCCGGAAGTTTCGGAAGTGGCACATGGGAACCATGGCCAGTATTGCTATGCAGTCACAAGTGAATTGAAGAAAAATCATAAAAAAAGAGCCGTGGTGTTTTTCATCATGTTTTGCTAAATAAACGTAATTGACCCCTATCACCGGTTCTCCAGGTTGTTTCGGGTCATCCCGGAAGTTCCCGGAGTGGCCAGTGGTGACCATGTGGTCAATGATTCATCCTGACATCAGCTAATCATGCCTTACAAATTGCTGAACTTCATAACTGTAGTCAAGTCAGGTTTCATAATCTTGCAAGTAGGAGCCCGAACGCGCGCATTCCGCCACCCACGAACCACGCGTTGATAATTTCAATCAAAGCCACCCTGCCCACCTGGGTGCACCTCAGTAAAACCAGCAAAATTTTTCTAAGTCCAAATCGTAAACAACAAGGCCACGAAACGTCAAGGACTTAAAAGAATTTTCCCTAGCAACCGCGGCGTGCAGTGCCCTATTGAGCTGACTTCGAAATATATTGAAAAGAAAATTAAGGTGAAACGGGACGCCGTGTTATTTTTCCTATCTTGCCTCTCTTTCTAACAATTTGCCTCGCGATTTTGAAGATGGTAATCTCGAGTTCTATCGCACTGAAGATGCTGAAAAACAATCAGCATATGCACTGCAAGTGAGCATACACAGTGATAGGTTTTTGTTGCAAAATATGAAGTAGAATCTGAGATTACCATCTTAGTAGCAACAGAGCAATAGCGGATATTTCCCCGACCGTCCCGTCCGCCCTTAAAGCTAAAGCTTCTCACAGTTGCAAAACGCCGCTGATATATTTTAACTGATACATGAATGCTTGAGCAAAAAACCAGTGATATGTGGTACTAGTAGTAGTGTAAGTGTTTAGGAACCCTTTCAGTATAAGCGCTTGAGCAGTGATTCCAATGAATGCAGCTTCTCGATACCCGACATATATGAAGGTACAAATTAGAAAACAGCCCAACTTGCTTCCGCAGTGTTGTCAATCATATTTACCGTGTAGGAAACCCCGCGTGCGCAGTGTGGCCACAAGTGTATGACCGAATGTAGTTTGACCCAATTACCAAAAAAAGAAAAATGCACCAATTATCATCATTCATGTAACCGATCCGGAAACGTAATGGACTAGAATATAAATTTACTGAAATTAAAGTAAGCACGTAAATTTTATATAACCCGACGCCAAATCAAGCTTGCCTGCAAAACATTGACTTACAAATAAAAAAAATACATAGGTCAACATCACAAAACCATTGTACATAAAGGGAAAAAAACCTAATAATGATCAATGTGTAATCAAGAATGCAGCACTTACAAAATCAAGTATTCAAAACAAAAACAAAACGTCTAAACCATATATAAAGAAAGATAATGTGGCACATACAGAAACACACAAACCGGCACGCCAAGCTGAATCGTAGGCAGCAGAAGGTAAATTATTTTTTAACTGAAGCTCCGAAGCTGCCCCCCATTTGGAATCATCAGGTAGATCTGAGGAAGAAGGAAACATTTACACATGTGTCTTATTTCGAGCTTACTACCTTTCAGTTATATTAGAACTCCTGCATGAGTTGGCCTTTTGTTTCGTTCTGTTTATTGTTAATTTAATGTTAAACTTATGTTTTTTTTAACGTTTTGGTTTTATCGGAATGGTTTGAGTACATAAATCTATGTAAGGATAGCTTAGGTAAATTGATATTCAATTGAATTTTGTTGAACAATATACAAATCGGTTAGATTGAAAAAGGCGGTGTGTACTTTAGTTTAGTGTAGTGTAAACCCCAAACAAAAGTATATTTAAACAAAACAAGGAAGATTATATCCCGAATTATATAGCCGTACGAATAAATATATGCTACTGATATTAATATGAAATAAAACTGTGAAATATGCATCCATATAATCAAAAATATCGCAATAGTTGTAAATGTACAACTTGATATATTTTATATCACATACCTTCATACGCGCCAACTTGTGCATATGCATAGTACACATCATACACATCATGCACAGTACACATCATGGGCACGGCATCACAATCACAAGGTAGGCTAGCTACCGATGTAAACAACAATTTTGGATGTAAACATGTGACGTCGTTCTTATCGTCCTTCTGAATATTATACACAATATCCTTAATTATGCCTTGCTATGGTTTTCGTTAAACCTCAATAAAAATCTACATCTCAACATTGTACATCATATTGTAAAAAACTCAGAGCAGCGCGAATCACGGACGAGTGCGTGTCCGCTTCGTTCACTCAGGAGTAAAGAAGTTGGAATATTCTCGGGTCCCTGTTGTTCACGAGTAGAATTGTTTTGCGTTTGTATATGCTCACGCTCAGCTAACAATCTTCACCATTTTCCATCCCTGTTTGTGATACACAACAAATGTGGAAAATCCATTTATTGTTCCAACCGCCCTCGAAACCTTTACCTGGTTTCCTGATGAATATTATTTTCGCTATTATTTTTTTCCAACATTCACACTATGTGTCCAGCCCACTGCAGTCTGCCGTATTTTATACATTTGATTTCACAATATTCGCATCTTTGTACACTTGGTATAACTCGTGATTCAAGCGTTTGCGCCACACTCCATTATCTTGTTTCCCACCGAGATCTACCTCCTTTAACGTCTACTCCTCGTAACCGTAGAGGGCAACCGAAAGAATCAGCGTCTTACATGGAACGAATTTCTTTTGCGTTTGCAAGTTACGGGACCTAAACTGGTTACGAAATTCGCAGCGGCAATACGCCTTTTTACTTCACGGCAAACGTCATTGTCACATGTCACAATAGTTCCAAGTTAAACAAATTCTTCAACAACTTTAAACACATCCACATTAATCACTGCCTCAACACTAACACCCTATAACACCTCTAGACCTGCCTCTGTCTCTACCCTGTACTTCGTTTTGGTAAAGTTAAGCGTCAAGCCTATCCTCGCTGTCTCTCTCTTCAAAGGAAATATGCTTCCTCCACTTCCCTACAATCGATGCCGATGAGATCAATATCGTCCGCAAAGCCAAGTAGCATGTGCAGCCGTGTGATGATAGTTCCATTCCTCTGCACGCCAGACTTCCTGATCCCTTCTTTGAGTGCAATGTTGAACAGCAAATTGGAAAGAACATCACACTGCTTCAATCCATCCAAGGTCACAAACGAGGTAGACACTTCGGCTACGATCCGAATACTTGATTTTGATCCATCCAGCGCCAGCGTTGCGCGGATCATCCTTAGTTTCGTCGAAAACTCATGTTCTGACATTATCTACCAAAGCTCATTTCTTTTCACCAAACTGTACGCTGCTTTAAAATCAATGAACAGATGGTAAGTCTGCAAGTCATAATCCCGAAATTTATCTGGCATCATCCGCAGGCTAAACATTTCATCCGTCGTTGATAGGCCCTCATGAAAACCAGCCTGCTATTCGCCGACGAAGGACTCCTCAAGAGGTCTCAGTCTATTGAACAAGACACGCGACAGTATGTTATATGTCGAATTTGTGCTCTTTCTTGTAATTTGGGAATATAAGGCCATCCAACCAGCTGTAAGGCAATTCTTCATCCTCCCAAATCTTTACAATAAACTGGTGGATTGATTGATGTAGCTGCTCGCTTCCGTGCTTAAGAATTTCGACCGGAATCTCGTCCTTCCCAGCAGCCTTGCTGTTTTTCAACTCTTTAAAGGACCTTTTTAAGCCTTATGTGGCCGACAGGGTACCCGGGTACCCAGCGCCCATTTAAAAAGCACGGTGTAGAAAAAATCAAAAAGTTGGTCGAACACATAACGGTTAATCTCATCCAGTGTTGGTGGTTCCACTGCTTGACCCAATGTTCTAAATTTCACCAGGTTAGGCCCATCGGGCAAAGTGGTGTTTGTGATATGATAATTTTGAAGTAGTAGTCGTGTCATGTCAACTTCGGCAAGCCGAAATCGCACGAAGTTGCCGAAGGTGACGTCACGTTCCAGAAGCTGCGAACAAATTTTCTGACGAACGTGACGTCGCGAACAGCTGATCGGTTTGTTTACATATTTATATCGACAAATACAGGCAAACATATACGTTCACCCGGACCTGTGAATAATTGACATCGTGCTTGACCGTCACTGTATTTGTCTGATCCTATTTTATCTCCTCCTGTTCATTCTTAGAAATCACAAAAATGTTTAGAAATCTTTTACCATCATCATTTTGAGATGAATCAATAATTTTACCACAGAGAAACAGACGGCACACTTTGATCGCTTCCCATTGATCATTTTGTTAACGGTTGATTCAAATATTCAGTAGTTCTAGATTGAGTTTAAATATGGGCGAGAGTAACATGAGTGAGTTCTCTTCATCGACTCTCTTCTTCAAATTAAAGTGACAAGATGCAAGTAGCCGGGGCCCGTGGCGTAGTTGGTCACACGTTCGCTTCATATGCGGATGGTCATGGGTTTGATTCCCAGCCCCGGCACTTGCAATATTTCGTCAGTTGCTCTTCACCCCACTGACCCTCTTCTAAGTTCCATGGCTCAAACGGACCTTAGATACCTGGACATCAGCGAACTGCTACTCATAATGGACACCCAATCGGACTGGAAAGGAACAACAGCCACCTATCATCCTTGTGCTCATCATTCTACCATGTATAGAGTAGAAAAGTGATAGCAGCAGAAAGGCAACCAGTTCGATAAAGTATAATAGAATACATCTAGGCGCTGTACAATCTGTAGGTACAGCTGTCAATTTAAATCGCTCACGTAGTGGCCTAGTGGACAATAGAGCTGTAAATTAGGTTAAGTGATTAAGAATTAAAAAAAAAAGATGCAAGTATGGTTTCACTTTTTGGTTATAAATTGTTAGGTTGCGATGCAATCTAGCGTCTAAGAGTAAAAAATTTCGATTGAACTTGCATCTTGTCACTTTGATTTGCAGAAGAGAGAGTCGATGAAAAGAAATCGATCATATTACTTTCGCCCTTATTTAAGCTCAATCTAGAGTTGGTCGATTGACCACTCGCGGCACTGGCATCGTTTTTGTTCTTGTTTATTCTTATTGCTCACCACCGTCACCTGGTGGCCCGGCCAAACACAGTACGTTTAGCATTGGGCGATTACGTTTTCGTGACGATGGTTTCTAATGAAATGTGTTGAAAAGTGTTACATCTATTTCTCTGTGATTTTAACATTACATTTCTTAAGAGGTTGCATACCTTGCTAACGATCCCTCCGCATCTGGTGCAGGAATGAGAACGCTATGAAAAGAGTGACTCCGCCCTGAAGTGCCATGGCGCAGTGTGGTACTTGTTCAGTTGACAGTTCTGATAATAAACCCCTCCAGATAAGCAAGGTCTACTCAGTTATTTACAAAACTACCACATCTCCTTTTGTGTAAGAAGTAACTAACTTTCAGTTGACATTATATGCATTTAGAGCTCCTTGCAACGTTTACTGTAAAATTTGTTCAGACACATATCTAGAAATTTGTTCTTTTTTCAAATGTGTGACCACCATAAAGTTCTTTCATTATTTCATACCTGTTCACTAATTCTGAAAGAATTTTAACTCGAAACACCTCCTTCTTGAAGATAAGATCATTCCAAAGGCTTTCTTTCGACTTACAAAGTTTCTACCAGGGATCGGTCAAGAAATCCATCGATCGATTCTTAATGCCTAATTCGTATTAAATTTTCAATGCTTATCCGAAAGTTAAGCAAATTATTATTACCTAGCCATCATATTTCGATCCGCTGCTTCGATATCGCCATCCTCTGAGAGAGGATCTTATTGCCAGCTCCGGCCGGAATTGGCTTTGGCGCCTCCATCCTTTGATGCGAGACATTACATATTGCCAGCCCCAGCCGGAATTCTATCCGCCACTTTGGCGTCTCCCTTTTCTGAGGCGAAACATCATTGCCTGCTCCGGTAGGATTTTCATCCACCGCTAAGGCATCTCCCTCTTTCGAGGCGAAATTTTTCAAATTTCCTCTATGTTTGATCCGATCAGATGCTATCCGTCGGAAAGTCAGACTGTTCATATTTAGGGGGTGCCCGACAACCCCGGCACCCCCAGTAGTTTCGCCTATGCATATTTACCTTCAACTGGTGGCTCAATTTATTTTGAATTCTGTAGAATGCACCAGCAAACCTTGCACCAACTGCTTACTTCAGATCTTCAGTTCTGAAGTGTGGAGGACTCCAATTTTCAATTTGGCTCACACCGACCATCTTTCGAATAATAATTATTCTTCATTCGTTGCTGCCACCAGGAATTTATTCCGCTTCTGAAATTCTTCGCAATTGGTTCTTCTCGTCGCCAATGTGGTACTTGTTCATTTGACAGTTCTGACTTCTGATAATAATCCCCCTCCAGATAAGCAAGGCCTACTCTTTCAGATGCGCTTAGATCCGGTGAGTACCTACTAATGGGTAGTACGCAGATCCCACGAAATTTCTTGGCCTATCTCGATGCGTGGAAAATTTAGGCAAGGAATCGTTCAAGAAATAATAAAGCGTTACTTTATGGATTAGTGCACGAATTTATACTGGCCTGCTTACTCTCAAACGAAATTTGACGTTTAAGCGGTGTCGGCACCGCTCAAACGTCAAATTTTCTGTGAGAGTAAGCAGGCCAGCCTAAATTCATGCAGTGGACCATTCCGGATCCTAGTACGGAGCTGAAACGAAACGTCAAATCAAATGGGGCTGGCTGTGTTAAATTTCTTGACCATTCCGGTCACGGAAAAATAATGCACTGAACGAAAATTACTTGAGCGATTTCGTTTGAAGTGCATACCTCGCATTACTTACAAATTAATTGAAGAGCTCTGGCTATGCCCCCGGCATGCAATCTTCCGGATCCAATCCGTTTATCTTCCGGCGTGGGCATCGGGAATGATGATAATAGAAGCCATTACAAATGGAAAATGGCTACTAGGGTAACGGTTGAATTTTGGACCCCTAGAGGACATTGGTTTGAATTTAATTCAAAATCAAACAGATTCAGAGGGTATCTACACATAATGATGATGTTAGTATGTTCGTAAAAGCCTCCACTGTCCGTTAAAAATACCCACAAGGTCATTTCTGACTGAAAATTTGATGAAAATAACTGATTTTTGAAGCATTAGTTTTCACTGTTTTGGACACCCCAATATATTTTGGACCTTCTTCAGTATATATTTTGGACACTCGGTGTTTGAACTCGTTTTAAACTATTTTGGAAGAATTTGCCGTTTGAATATGCTGGATCACATCCTAATTACTTGATTGACAAAGGCTGATTAGACGAACTTTGCGAATTTAATGCGCTAGAATGATAAACGTTTTTGTTTACATGTGCAAGTTTCCTCAGCACCGCTATCTCTTATTGTAAACATGATGCGAAACTCGCACGGATGACGAGATTGGCAAAAAATAATTTCAAGGCAAATAAGGATATTTCCAGTGAGGAAATGATTGCTGTCCGTGCAGAGCGATCTTATTTAGCGAATGATTCTAAAAAATTCCGTTATCTCATCATTAAACCTGTGTAAGTTGTGATAATAGGACACAGGGGGTCCAAAATATATGGGGGTCCAAATTATATTGGTTACCCTACCAAGTTAATTTTGAAGATGGAAAATTGAATTTTTGATGTAAACAAACGATTTTCACTTTATCTCACCTAGCGCCTCTACAGTTAGGGGTCATTCCAATTCTTCTATTTTCAGTTAGTTCTCATTCCCTGCAAGGGTATTCAGTTCATTCGGAATTCGTCGAAGACTACGACAAGCTGGCTGACGCTCATGTCTATTCTAGAATATCGCTCCGGAAGGTGTAATGCGACGAGTCGGGCTCAACAGCCAGGAAACGATATTCACGAGATCCGGTCAATTGATTTGTTCTGTGACAAAGGAGACAAGGGCTGTGATGGCAAACAATAATAAAGCGTTCCTTTCCGCGCTGGTTGACGCTTCAGAGACACAATTTTTAATTGGAAAATCTATTTAAAACTAGGCGACACAAAAAAGTGAACTTAACTTTTGAAAATAAAAGTTTACTACCTTGTAATACATACTCTATTCGGACAGCGGTTGTTTCCGGTTTCGGAATGCCCCCGCTCGGTCAATCTCAGTAAAAGTGGTTTTACAATTAAATAATTATAAGAGTAGCGCAGTGAGAACCTATTCGGCGATGATAAAGCGTTTCTTGAGTTTGTATGTGTGTATGTGTGTGTAAGTGTAGTTGTTGGAGTCTTGTAAGTTTTACAGTGCTCGAATAATAATGCTTTCCTTGAAGAGAACGTTGCTTTGCTGTCTTTTCCTTTAGTAGAATTGAGCACCATGGATGGGCTGTGCATGGTGACTGTTGATGATCTGTTGCGTGGGTGTCGTGAATAGGGATGGAGAGATAGCGCCACCAATTAGCTGCTGTTGGGCCACGTTCTGCGTTGAAGTGGCCGCACATGCAATCGTTGGATTCATTGCCAGCTGTTGGACCGGTGTAGTTTGCTGTTGCGATTGCTGTCTGCCAGTGCTGGAAATGAGTCCCGGATGGATGTTCGGTTGGTTTCCTGCAATCGGCATCAAGTTGGTGTTAATCATCGTCATGTCTACTTCGCCAAGGCCATTCACTGTGATTCCATTTACGAGATTCACTGCATTTCGAGCCCCTTGAGCATCCAGTTGTCCCCAGTATGCCTCACTGGGCGACGTAGTGCTGGAACCGGGCGGAGCCGGCACTGGAGCACCAGTATATCGGAAGTACGGATTTTTAAGATCTAATGTGTTGCTGGAAGTGATCATGGTTCCTTCCAATTTCAAGTCGATTTCCACGTCATAGCTTTGTCTTTGATTAGCTGCCAAAACTACCTTACCGGACAGAACTTGACCTTGCTTAACGAAGATGGGTGTTTGCAACAAGCAACGGACCTGATACCAATGGGTCAGCGATTCCGTCGGGGCTGTGGACAACCAAACCTGAGAGCAAGAACCGGCAAATTCCACGTCAAACCAGAATGCCAATCCGTGGCAGGTTCCCGTCTCCAGCATGTGGAATTCAACGTCAATCTGGATGCGGTGCAAATCTTTCTCGTCGGCGGTCAAAAAGTTCGTGGTGTGTCTTATCGACTTGGCCATGCAAATGCGAATATCAAATGTGTCGACGATCGGCTGACGGAAGTATTCCTTCATGGCAGCATCCCTCAAAGCCACCAAATTAACCCCATGGAATTCGGTTTGCATCCAGAAGTTGGCCTTATTGTACTGCTCCATGTAGAGAGCCTCGTCCGTAAAGGGAGCCACGTGGAGATCGCCCCGCGAAGGGAACATTTTCCCATCCGGCCGAAGCCACTTTTTGCCGTGGAGATAAGTTTCCAGCATGCGTTCGTTGTACAACATGTATCCCATCGGTTCCGAGATAATGACGTCGACCATCTCCGGCAGTTCTATCTCCTCGATCTTGCCGGCAATCACGGTGATCTTGCCGTCTAAGTTGTTCGAGTGGACCAACTGCTGCGCGTACTGAGCCATATTGCTAGCTTCTACGGCGTAAACTTTAGCTGCACCTGCCTGCACGGCGAAGAACGATAGGATGCCTGTGGGATGAGAGGACGATTTTATGTCAATTTTTTTTGTAATGTAAGTTATCATTTAACACCATGGAATTCGGATTGGTCTCGTTGCATGTTAACCGAGTGATAAGATTTGAAATGTTAGAGTAGAACTGAACTGAGGGCCCATATAGCCGAGGCGGTAAACGCACGGGTATTCAGCATGACCATGCTGAGGGTGACGGGTTCGATTCCCGGTCGGTCCAGGATCTTTTCGTAAAGGAAATTTCCTTGACTTCCTTGGGCATTGAGTATCTTCGTGCCTGCCACACGATATACACATGCAAAATGGTCATTGGCAGATAAAGCTCTCAGTTAATAACTGTGGAAGTGCTCATAGAACACTGAGCCAGCTGAGAAGCAGGCTTTGTCCCAGTGAGGACGTTACGCCAGGAAGAAGAAGAAGAAGTAGAACTGAAATATTAAAAAATAAAAATATTAATTTTCTGAACGCCATTCTCAACACTTCAACGCTCAAAAAGGAATCGTCAGAGAGCCATTACCGTAAAATGGGCTGAATAAGACACGATCGGTGAAGTATTTACTAGATTTGTAGTAATGAGTTGAACTTTTGTATAATAAGAAGGTAAACTTTTCGTTTCTTTTTGTTTTTAAAGTGGCACGCCGAAGGACGTAGACACTTCTCCTAACACTGTGCGCACAATCGCCCCGCGTATAGGTAGGGTAGAAGCTTCAGTTTTGGCCAGTCCGGAGTTTTGGCCATAGTGCGGTATTTAGTCTGTTACGATCTAAATCGGCATAATTTTTTTGTTTACTAGTAGATTCTAATATAATATGACGATTAGGGGTAGGCGGGGCATAATGAGCAGGTGGGGCTAAATGAGCACCTTGTATTTTCACAGTAAATCTTCAAATCAACCCTTAGGGGTAGGCGGGGCAATATGGACACCCTAAGGTTTTTGGCAACTTTACCTGACAAGAGGTTATTTTTTTTTTAGTTTTTTGATACATGTATCCTTTTAAAGTCTATTTAGCATCTATTGCATAAGAATGCTCACGAAGAAAAATGATTTATCCACTTCAAAAAATGTTTTGAAAAATGTTAGTTTTTCATGACCGTCTTCAAGCATACGGGGCAGAATGGATACCCCCATGGGGCAATATGGACACCATAAGATTTTTACGAATTTCGTACATTATCTACACCTATAAAGACATTTCATTACAAAACAACTATTATGGATGAATAATACGCCGAAGTGGTTCATTTTTGTTCATTTAATTTAAATTCAGGCTGTTTTGGATAAAGCTTCGTTTTTGTCGGCATGTACAGCTGTGCCTAGAACAACTATTTTCCACTGCTGTCGTTTTTTGGCCAATTTGTTTCACCCTATGTCTACTATAGTGAACATTTAACCGAAAATCTACTGAAATCGAAGAATTTGGTTGGTTTGTGATTTAGGTTATATTTTTCCCTTGCCGCTTCTTTCAAAAAGGTGAGTGTCCAATTTGCCCCGGCAGCAGAAGATATTTCCAAGCTTGATTTTTGATATAATAAAGAAGAAAATATAAACATGTTAAGCATGTAGATACAGCAAAACTACTTGCATGTGTTCTAGAAATATCAGGTTTTAATCGACCTGCAATAAATTAACCACTAAATCTTATTTTAGATGGTGTGAAAATTATAATTTCCATGCAAAAAAAACGGAGGACGCAACTTTTTCGTGTAAAATGAAGTATAATTTTAATTTCGAATGTTTATTTCCTGAAACTACGTTTTAGACAAATGGACTATATTCTCCATTCATTAAAAGTTCAAAAAAGTTCGCATATTTCAAAATATTGAGGGTGTCCATTCTGCCCCGGGTGTCCATAATGCCCCGCCTACCCCTATGTGGTCGACAGGGTACCCAGCATCCATTTAAAATACACGGAGTAGAAAAAAGCAAAGAGTTTGTCGGACACATAACGGTTAACAAAACACATTGCTTGATTGTAGCCTTATTGTCTAAAATCCAATGAGTTGATGACAAAACATTAGTCAAAAAATCTGTTTACCTTGAAAAATTTATCAAAATGCGTAAAGTGGTCATGTACTGGGAAAATATTATAAGAATCAGGTGACCTAAAATAAGGTTTTTTTTTTCATCTGTATCAACGAGATTTTTAGCCCTGGGCTAGTTCATCTCGGGACCCACGCTTTACTTCCCTTCCGAAGGAAGAACTCACATTTTGTAAGTTTGTCGGGAGTGGGATTCGATCCCAGGTCCTCGGCTTGATAGTCAAGTGTTCTAACCATCCAACCAGATCCGCTCCACCTAAAATAAGGTTTTTGGTATCGAAATCACAACTTAGTGGGCTTCTATCGATTTTCTTGATATTCCCTAGGCCAATGAAATGTATTTGTAACACTTTTCAACTATTTGTATAATTATTTTGTTGAAAAAATATGCTTTAAAGAGTTGGTAGTAGGGTAAAGAATGAGCAACTAGTGAAAAAAAATAATGAAAATGGTAAACATCTTCAACAAACAAATTTTAATTTTGGTTTGCTCTGTTTTTATGCATATAGTAAGGTTTTGTCTGTAACTTTCAATTTATTAGCTTTAAAATTTCAGTATCTGTATATTATCACCGTTTAAAGATTCCTCAATAGAAGACTCATTGGAACCCCACAGTTCCCTACAAATTAAACCCCGTAATCCCTTCAAATTATCATTGATTGTTGCCAGTATGCTTTATCATTGACAAGAATAGTCAATTAGCATTTGATTGTGTAAAAAACTTATATTGATCATCCTGCCCCACCTAGGGTGTTCATTATGCCCACCCCCAAAACGCAACTCGCGATTTTATACGTTTTTAAAAATATAAAATTCTACAACACTTATAACTTTATTCGGAATTTCAACGATTAGCTTTTGTCAGTTAAGGTTCAAATGAGGATTGAACGTTAAAATTACACATTGGTTGCACTTAATTTACTGGATTTGGTGGCAAAATGCTTAAGCTGCTCATTATGCCCCGCCTCCCGCACATAATGGGATTCCTTTAGAGATTCCTCCGGGAATTATTTGACATATTAATCCACAGATATCCACAGAAGTATTTTATTAAATTACATAAAACAAGTAGGAGTTATTCTTCGAGGGTTACCTTTCAGAAACAATCGGTGGAGGAGCTCCTGGAAAAGTCCCTGGGGGACTCCTGAGATTCACCACAAAAGTTCAGATAATTGAACGCAGTCGTTTAATTTCCCCAACAGAGGGGTGAGAGAAAAACTCCTGAGATGGCGTTGGAGAAATTTGTAGAAGAGTTTAATGGGATTTTTTTTAAATTTAAGGGAAAATCCTGGAGAAGTTTTTGATAAAATCCCTAAAGACATATTTTTAAAGAACATTCTTGAGGAATTTCTGAATTAAATCATGAAGAAGTTTCTGAAGCAATCCTTGAAAACAATTCATCGGGAATTCGTGCAGAAATTGTAGACAAAGGTACTAAAAGAATTCTTGATTTAGGGTGGGGCGGGGCAAGATGGGTCAGTGCCATTTTCGGGCGCATTACTCATGTTTTGATTATGTTAATAATTTTGTTAGATGGCCAGCATGAATATACAAAAGTTTGGGGCATTGATTGAAAAATTATGCACTCTCATTGGAAATAAAAAATAAAATAGTTTTTTGCCATTTTTCTTATGCGATACATTCCATATATTCTCCATATAAACGGCCGCGGGGCAAGATGGGTCACCTTCAATTTTGAACGTATTTTTGGAGCATTCAAAAGTTATTTATTTTTTATTACAAGACTATCTCATAAATGACTTCAATCAAGCGGAATGAACGCTCAAAATCTATATATATATAAATGCAGTGGCATACGTGGGACCGCGCATAACTTGCGAACGGAAGGTCCGATTTGGGTCGTCTGAGTTTTGTTCTGTTAGTTTTCACTCAAGGAAGGTTTATGAGGCAAAAAACATGGAAAAATATGGAGTTTTGGAAAATCTGGTTTTCATACATTTTAAACGGGGACTTGTACTTAGCTAGGGACTTGAACCGTCAAAAAACGCAGTAGGCAAGACAAAGTTTGCCGGGGTCAGCTAGTTATAACATAAAATTATGATATTTTTTTAGTAAAAACATCGATTTTCAAGTCGCCTCAGGACCACTCAAATCGTAAAGTTTTTTATATTCCAAATAAATTTATAAAATGTTTACTAGTAGCTCTTGTTTACTCAGTATGGATATGGAGCATATTTGAATGCGGAACAAATCTTATATTTTGACGTTTTTCATTGAGAAAATGTTAATTACTTAACCCTTTATAAGGCCGAGAAAACTAGAAGAGTTATCATCGCATACTATTATGCAAATGATTATATACATGATTACATATACAAATCAATTTTTATTTAAAAGAAACTCTCAAAAATCTAGGTGGCAATATAGTTGCCACTGCCCGTTTAGGCCAAAAACGCTGGTGGCAATATAGTTGCCACTGCCCGTTAACCCCAAAAACGAGCTTTTGAGGTGGCAATATAGTTGCCACTGCCCGTTTAGGCCACCAGCGCTGGTGGCAATATTCTTGCCACTGCCCGTTTAGGGTACTTTTCTTCTTTTGACTTCGGCAAAAAGCCGGAAAAGAGAATTTAGAGTGGATTGGGGCTTAACCTATAATATAAACTGCGTAGTTCAGCTCATGTCAACCCAGAATTTGATTATATCTTAAAATATTTACCAAATCTATAATTTTACTATATGTTTGAGCTAATTTTCTTCACGCGGTCAAAATTAGCCATTTTTGAGACTACAAATGGCTCCTAAATTGTTGTTAAAGCTTTGTTTAGTACCAAAAAAATACCAGGCGTTGTTAGTAGTCCTAATTTTGCGTAAACAAAAAAAAAAGTTCGAAATAAATTGTTATAAAACAGAAAAAAATACAAACAGTAGGTGGCAATATAGTTGCCACTGCCTTATAAAGGGTTAAAAGGTGACCCATCCTGCCCATATTCGCATAGTCGATGTAACCACCAACGTCTGCTCTGATGGGAAAACACGATTTTATAGATTTTTTCCGGACTTAGGGTCTTGTACCATTTGGACAGGTGTACCTATTTTGGGCACTTGCCGCTATAACTAAGTCAATTTCAAACCGATTGATTTGAAATTTTGTATAGAGTTAGGAACGTACATTAACTAACTCTGTACAAAAATTCAAATCAATCGGTTTGAAATTGACTTAGTTATATCAGCAAGTGCCCAAAATAGGTACACCTGCCCAAATGGTACAATACCCTACATATGCACCGACTATTTGAATGAAATAATATGTCAGTTTCGTCGATTACAGCTACAAAAAGTGAGCCGCAATGATTTTAAGATGTTTCATGTAATTTTTCCATATTTAAAACGTGTACGTCAGTTTATGCGACCATTCAGTCGTTTTGATGAATGATTACACGGATAAGTTTGACGTAACAACCAGATTGCTATGACCGTTATGTTAGCTATTACGGTACCCGTTTTCTGAACACGTGTTTTTTTTCCGGAATGTCCGTCTTCTTCTTCTATATGGCTCTACGTCCCCACTGAGACTTGGCCTGCCTCGGTTCAACTTAGTGTTCTTTGAGCACTTTCACAGTTATTAATTGAAGGGCTTCCTTTACCTGCCATTGCATGCATTTGTATATTGTGAGGCAAGTGCAATGATACACCATGCCCAGGGAGTCGAAAAAAATTTCCCGACCGGAACGGGAATCGAACCCGGGTCTCCGGCTGAATGTCCGTATTCGTGCGTTAAATATGTACATTCTTTGTTGATAAGCAGCAGTCCCGACTCGAAAGAAGATGTACTAACCGTGGTTTCAGAAAAAAAAAGCTAACACGTCACATTCTGAAAATGTGAACTATCTGATAGTGCGGTCGAACGTACCATAAAGCGTGGGCATCGTAGTAAGATTCGCAGTTGGTCGGCTTTAAATCAGACCGGACCAACTGTTTTTCAATGATTATGGGAAAATGTCCTGCAAGAAATTGGGATATCAAAGCATGTGCATTATTTCTTGAAATACTATGATTCCTTGGCTTATCCAGGGTGGCCACTCAATTTTAGTTTTGGAATTCCCGTCTTTTTCCCGGTTTTCCCGGTACGATTTTTCAAGTTTTCCCGGTTTTTTAAAATGGACGTTTTTGGAGTATGTAACACCCGTAAAACAAGACAACAATGTAAAAAAATCCACTCAAAATTATGCATTTCACTAATAAATACTATTGTTTTTACTTAATAAACCATATTTAAGAACGATTACAGTTAAAAACAATCAAACTGTTTTAACACTGTCTTGCAACAACGTTCTAAATGATGATAAATAAGAATACAGATTTTTTAAGCTTTTCTTCTACGTGAATTCTAACATGTTTTTCACACAGCAATGAAGAAGTACTCTACCTTCTCCATCTTTTAAGAATTATCACCAACCGATGATTATAAATATTCTCAGTCAATGTTAGGTCACGCCACAAAAGCTCAGCTTATTGGACGCAGCTTAATTTCCTCTAATTTCACCCTAATGCGGGGATAAAAAAAAGTTTAGCTGAAACCAAGTGTAATTCTGAACAAATGTGTTTTACTAAATTGTAGAAATTTATTCTTATAACAAATTTTACATCAGATGTGGAGTAATTCGAGTAATATGCAATCAAACGAATCGATTTTAGGATCTTACAGTGTGATAGTGTGAGTAAAATAGGTACTATCCACGTACATACTGTAGCTCCTAATACTAACATTTTTTTTTCAGTTGGAAGTGTATCAAAGAAAAGTTTTTGGGAATACCGTAATCCGGGGTATCATTGATCAGCGGGGTAACATTGATCGGCTTGACCCGCCTCATGAAATGTTCAAACAAGCATTTTACATTGAATCAGTTTCTACTATGGAATGGTATATCATAATCTGCTATCATTTAGCTATTAAATGACATGCAATTTATAAAAATTGAATTTCATAAACATTGAATTAAATCGATTTTTCCATAACTGTGTTTCGTAACGCAATGAGATACACTGTCAAACATTCATGCTTGGCGTGAATACTAGTTATAATATGAGGTTCGAAATCACTGTATTACTTCAATATGATATCCTAGAGTTGGATTTAATAAACGAAACTTTTATGAAAATGCTATTTTTCAGTAAAATTTACGATTTATTAAAAGTCGACTATCAATTCCTTAAGCCATTGCCTACCTTTAGGCGTTATTCGTGATTTAGAGGATTTTTTTTTTTTTTTTTTTTTTTTTTTTTTCAAAGTGATTACGGCGGTAGCAACACTGTGCTTATGTTCTACACCGCACCCTTTCCCTACATTTGCTTCTAGGAGCCTCTATTTTTGTTTCAACACACAGAAGTACGTAGGCGTGCGTGGCCCAAGTCGACACTGTTTTGGCCTGCGTTGAACAAAAATAGTTTTAATAAAAGTTTCCCCTTTTTTTGCTTTTTGTCAATTGGTTTTTTGTAGTATGGTCCATGTATTTAGTTAGGTTCTTGTCAATTTGTCAGTTATTCGAAGTAGATCTCCAAGGTAATAGTCAATTAAGTCATTCTGTTCTGTTCTATCATAGCAGCTTTAGTCTTTGCTTTATTGAAGTGTAGTTTTATTGGAAACTAGCTGTACCCGGCAAACTTTGTCTTGCCTACTGCTTTTTTTGACGTTTTTAATTTCTAGCCAAGACCAAATCCCCGGTCCCCGGTATGGAAGATCGATTTTCAAAAACTATCATTTTTTCCATGTTTTATGCCTCATAAACCTTCCTTGGGTGAAAACTAACAGAACAAAACTAAGACGACCAAAATCGAACCTTCCGTTCCCAAGTTATGCGCGGTCCCACGTATGCCACTGCATTTTTATATATACACACTTAAATTCAGAAATTGATCTCGGTAAACGGTTTACCGAGAATCCAACAGCTGATATCTCGGTAAAATATTTACTGATTCTCGGTAAAATTTTTACCGAGATTTCGGTAAAACATTACCGAGTCTCGGTGAACTTTGCCGAGATCTCGGTAAAAAGTTGGATTACCGAGATCTCGGCAAAGTTTTAACGGCATCTCGGTAAAACTTTTACCGAGATTCAGTTAAAATTATTACCGGATTCTCGGTTGTTGGATTCTCGGCAATCCGTTTGCTGAGGTCGGCGATTTAATTTAAGTGTGTATAGATATGCTGAATGTCGTTATTAAAAAGAGACGTCTGGAACTGTGTCCTGCTAGTTGTTTCGTCATGCACATACGTCATGTCTTAATAATGCCTAGGAGATTAACGAAAACACGTGTATTTGGTCGGATGTCCATTGCGTAGAAAGTAAAGGAAAATAAGTTTCTTTATTGTCAGTTGTTATGTAAGCAAGCCTCGCCAAGTTGGTCAGTTGATTGTAATAAAACAAAAATTACTTGTCAACTATTATGTATTCATCCCCCTACAAATACTATGAAAAATATTCAAATTCGTTCTGTCCTATCGGTCCTACCTAGATAAACCATATCATTTTCTCAAGCGTAGCCTAGAAATGTCAACCTAGTCATACAAAAGTAACGTTGTTCAGTTAATAAAAAGCAGTCAGCTTTTGTCCAAAATGTCACGTCGAACGCATTGATGTCAACAATGCGTTTAAATGTTCGCACGTTAGCTTCGAATCTATCAGCACAATTAAGTGCTGCAAATCTCCTTCCCACTATTAATTCGTCGGTTTATTTTAATTGCATTATTTAAGGAAAATATGACCAACTAACATGGTAAAAAATCGACAAAGCGACTATGACATTAATAAATTACTAATCAAAATCAACCGAGAAACGTGGAAAATAGAGCCCAAACAACATTTTGAAGTCAGCTGGCTGTTAAAGGTTCCAAAACCTGTCACAAATCCTGTATTACTTTTAATAGGATGTGTAACGATCATCAAAACCTTCTCAAATCCAACCGACTTGGAACTATTGCTTGGGAATAGACTCTACTGAGCCCTGGCGGATCCTCCGTGTTTATCGAGCATGTCTGATGCATATGATCAGTCATACTCCATCTGCAGCAGCCGGTTCGTGATGAACCGTTGGAGGCGCATTAAAGTGTTAAAAAGGTGATATGTTTCACTAAAGAACACTACATTACAATAATCAAAATGAAACTCCTTCACTTTAATACCGTCAACCCCTGCGAACTTGGCCAGGGGTTATTCGTGATTTAGAGGATTTTAATCCTAAAATAACTTAAAAAGTACATTATTTGTAAGAATTTAGACAACATATTCGAAATCAGCGACCCCGAATTTAGTAAGTAAGGGTATTTTCAACACAAACTAACATTGATCACTGACATGATCAATGTTACCCCAAATCAACACAATCAAAAATTAGATTTAAAAGCCCTTTTAAACATGTTTTAAAGTTTTACAATACTTTTTCGAGTAGCTTAACACAAACTCAGAGGGCCAGTACTTCTTTTAAAAATATAAAACATGTAATATTTGCTTTAACAAGAGAATTATTCAAGAAAGATCGAAAATTCTGATCAATGTTACCCCCGATTACGGTACGGTCCTGTAGAAGATTAGGTGAATATTTTCGTGGCATCGTAAAGTAAACATTGAACAGAAAAACCTGGCTGGTACTTATGCTGCTTCTGAATACTTAAATTTTACTTGAACAGCCTTCTGGAAATTCAAGTCTTTAAACGAGCCGAAATAAATTTGTCCAATTTTAAATATCGATTCTAATCACAGAAGTCTGAAATGAGGGCGTAAAAAACCTGCACAACATTTTCTGCGAATTGGCTTATTTACTTTGAAATAGTTGTAAATTAATAGTGTTTTGGATTTTTCGATGAAGGTTCCACTATTTGAACAAATAGTTAGCAGTTACCCAAAACTAATGGGGTTACAATAATATTCTGAAAACTAATACATTCCGTTTGTCTCAAGTTCGTCGAAAATGTTAAATATTCTGATCGAAAGGCACAATTCTTTCTCTTCATATTCATTTTCAATATTTAACCCTCTACTTCCCATGGTTGCTCTAGAGCATCATCGATGTTCGACGAACTCGAAACAAACGGAATTAAATAAATATTATGCAATAGTTTTTATTACAATACAATTGTAATCTCATTAGGTAAACCCAACTACCAACACACGTTTCAATGATTCTATAACATTCCCCAGAAAACCATTCCCCAGAATACCAATCCCCAAAATTCCATTCCCCAGAAAACCATTTCCCAGAATGTACCATTCCCCAGAATGTACCATTTCCCAGAAATCCGTTCCCCAGAAATCCATTCCCCAGAATGCACCATACCCCAGAAATCCATTCCCCAGAATGTATCATTCCCCAGAAAAGCTTAATATACTCTGCTAAAAAGTTTAATTCGATACACAAACAGTAAAATGTTGATCAAAATGATATGTTATACCCCGGACAGACATGTGATACGAGTATTATTCCTGTACAACGGTACGCAGTGTTAAGAAAATTCTAACTCATTTCAATCGCAATTGTACAGTGATTCTTGTATCACATGTGTGTCATAAGTATTAAAGGCAAGGATTTTAACATTATAGTGTTATTACGAGCAAATATCTATTTCTTGTACGGTATATGAAACAAATTAAGGTAAAAATGTATACATACATACATATCCATAAAAATATTCTACAATAGTAAACGTTTGAATTACCATTGTACACAGTTGCATGTTGATCTTTAAACCTATCTTGAAAGTTCACAAACTGTTAGTTTCGTTGCTATAAAATGTTTTGTTTTTGACAGATTTGTGAAAATTGTGCAGCACTTGTTTTACGATGAATAACGTTTTAAAAGTGATGTGCAAAATTTACAGAGAAAACGCATATTCTTCTGATGTTGTTCAGTGTACAAGATACTTAAGACTCAACTGACCACGTTTTTCTTTGCAAACGGTTGGAGGGATCCATCCCAATGGCTGTTCCTAATTATTCGCTTCAAAGGCTCTTCATTCATGCGGTATGAGAAGGGCTTTCATCATTATTCCAATACTATGGAATGGAATAGAAAAAGTGAACATATAAGCAGTTTGAATGCCAACAGAAGGGAAAAAGTATCATTGTTTTCCTTTTGGCATTCAAAAACCCAACAATGTTCCTTCTTTTTAAACAATAAGGACTGTTCAATTTATAAAACGGACAACTTTACAAGGCTATAAAAAGAAGACGCGTAGTTCAAATTTAACCACCCTTGCTTCGTTGTTCAGTACATCATTTTTCATTATAGTAATCATTTTTGAATTGAATAAAAAAAAGTTCTATTTTATAGGAAATCGGCCACGTGTTAAATGAGGTGAATTTTTCGATTGCTAAAAATTGAAAACAAATATAAAATTACCGTTTACATGTGGTATAACGTTTTTAATACAAGGAAAGTATGTGCCATGCTGCAGCAGCATGAGCAATAAACATTCTGGCAAAATTTCAACTCAATCAGAAAATTAAGTGTTGAGATATTAAAGTCTCAAGTAAGGTTCGATTTTTTCAATAAAATTCAATTGTAAAGCAAAAAGAGCATGAAAATATTAAATAATCAATTTGTTTATGCATCCAGTCGAAAGTGGGAATAATGTGGTTTTAAACACAGAAAACTGCTTCTCAATAGCATTGCTGGTTTGGCTACTGTGCGCTATTGCAGACACAGTAATCAAAAAGGTTTCGTTCTTTGAAGGTTCTTCCAAATAACAATGCAACCTAATGCAAATTTTGCATAACAATGATGTTGGAAATAAAAACTTTGCATCCGATTATTATTATAATAAGGTGTACAATAACATAGGACCAACTTTGTTGAAAAAAAAATAATATCAAGATTCGCTAGAGTCGAAAATCTGCATCAATGGAGCAAAAAGTATGACATTTTTTAATATGACCATCTTTATGGATTAAATTTTTGATGAAAAATGCAATTATAAGTAAATTTTACTTCCGTATCATACAGAGAGTAATATTCTACTACTCTGGACAAATTTTTAGCCGAATCCGTGATGCTATTGCAACACAGGACTTAAATGAACATTTTTTAATAATTTCTATGAAAATAAGGCAACTCAGTATATCAAGCCGGAGACTTCTTGGTGCATTATTACTGACTAACTTTTGAGCTTTATCTTTAGTAGAATAGTATAAGATTCCAATACATTGAAAACTTTATGAAACTATGCATGTTAAGTATGTGGATAGTTATGTCGAAATGTGAGAAATGGGGTTTTATTGATGTTTTACGAAAACCGCTTTAGTTACACAATAAAGAACATTTTGCCTTATGTTATATTTTTCCTACATTTGAGAATAGCTATAGAAAGTTATGCAAAAAACTGAAAATGATTTTATTAAAAAATAAAAAAGATATCGCACAAGCAAGTTGTCCGTTTTATAAATTGAACAGTCCTTATTCTTCTTAAAATTAAGGTAATTAGTAAAAAATTTTAAATTATAACTGCTTACATTTTCAACATAGATTCTCCCTTCTTTTCTACATAGGCTGTTCTTTCGAATTGCACTTTTCAGGAAATTATGGGCATTATTACAACCACCGGTGTTAAATTGCTGTTATATTTATTATTAATTTTTTTTTCAAATTTCTAAACACCTGTGCTTGTGGTGCCGATTGTAACTATCCTAAACATTGTAACTCGAAAGAACAGCCTATGTAGAAAAGAAGGGAAAATCTATGTTGAAAAAGTAAGCAGTTGTGATGCCGATAATTTCCTGAAAAGTGCAATTCGAAAGAACAGCCTATGCAGCAAAGAAGGAAAAGTCTATGTGGAAAATGAAAGCAGTTATAATTCCAATAGTTGTACCAATTGCCTAAATTCTAAAAAAAAGCTTGTTCAAAAAAAGGAACAGTGTTGGGTTTTTGAATGCCGCAAGGAAAACAATGTCACCACAGACAAACAGACGTAACACTTCGAACATTTTTCGATTTAAATTTTAGTCTCGGAAATGGGTTCGCTTAATTCTAAAAGGACTGAATTTGGCCAATCATCAACTAGGTGGCAGTAGTGAGCAAACGTCAAACTCAAACAAAAACTATGCGAGCGCCGCGAATTGGCAGTTGGTCAACTCTCAAATTTTCAAATAAACCGTTAAATCGATGTACGATGGAAATTATCAGAGTGTTACGTTTCCTTCTTCGTTAAAAAAAAATGTTTGAGTCGTTATAAGAATTGTTGGCATTACAACTGCTTATATGTTTATCAAAAATTTTCCCTTCTTTTGCATAGGCTGTTCTTTCCAGTTGCACTTTTCAAGAAATTATCGGCATTGCAACTGCTTACTTTTTTAACATTGATTCTCCCTTCTTTTTTGCATAGGCTGTTCTTTCGAATTGCACTTTTCGGGAAATTATGGGCATTACAGCCTCCACCGGTGTTAAAATTGCTGTTATATTTATTTCATATTTTTTTCTAAATTTCTAAACACCTGTGCTTGTGGTGCCGATAATGACCTGAATAGTGTAACTTGAAAGAATAGCCTATGCAGAAAAGAAGGAAAAAACTACGTAGAAAATGTAAAAAGTTCTGATGCCGATAATTTACTGAAAAGTACAATTCGAAAGAACAGCCTATGCAGAAAAGAAGGAAAAATGTATGTTGAAAAAGTAAGCAGTTGCGATGCCAATAATTATACCAATAGCCTAAATTGTAAAGGCAAATCATGCTTATTTCCGAAGTCTTTCTTGTCAAATAAGAATTTTTGGCAGGATGTTTCTTCCGGTGATTTTTTACGAATAAATATTTGATTTTTAGCTATTAATTTAAACCATTCAGAATTAAAGCAATAGTTTTATTTTTTTCTGGGGAATGGTACATTCTGGGGAATGGAATTCTGGGGAATGGTACATTCTGGGGAATGGATTTCTGGGAAATGGTACATTCTGGGGAATGGGTTTCTGGGAAATGGTTTTCTGGGGAATGGTACATTCTGGGGAATGGAATTCTGGGGATTGGTTTTCTGGGGAATGGTTTTCTGGGGAATGTTATAGAATCGTTTCAATAGTAAGAACTATTCATAAACAATCAAACAACTAATGATTTACAACTGTAAAACTGTTTCGTTGATTACTAAAACTTTGGTCAATTTAGAATTAGTTTTGCTCGAGCACTTTTTTCGGAAACGCTTCCTTGACATAGAAATAGTCGTTCAAAATCGTGGAAAGAAAAGGGTTAATCCTTTATGAAAATGTTTATGTTTAAAATGATGCTGAAGTTCTAAATTTATTCACAAATTCGATAATGGATTATGGCCTAATCCGATTAGCATAATTTCGAGAAAAGCAAGGTAGTACAGGATCTAAATCGATAATTTGAATTTAACTTGCATATACAGATTATCGATAAGTTGTATAAAATTCAAATGTTCTCTCAACCATAATTTTCCAAATTTCTCACAACAATAATTTTCCCGGTAATCATCCCAAATTCACGGGTTTTTCCCGCTTTTTCCCCGGTCGTTCTGAATTCCCGTCTTTTTCCCGGTTTTCCCGTTTTTCCCGGTTCGGTGGCCACCCTGCTTATCTTTACATGTCCAAAAAATCGCCTAGTCCAATTTGACTTTACGCCGACCAGTTTTCTTATTTCGTTTAATGTGTGCAAAATACCGGAAATAACATTAATCCCCAGGCTCTGCGATGGATCCTAACAGCTTCTTCCAATGCACCTTCCAATTAAGGCAGTCTATGTTGAAAATGTTATTTTATGCCTTATCCAAAATATGGTGTTGTACGTAACTATTTATTAAGAAATACCTTAGTAATATTTACAATTTTTTTTAGATTTACTTGATAAACTGAAACATTAAGTGTCACCCGCGGGCCTCATTTATTTTTTCTTATATTCGACAAATTACGAAATGTTACGAAACTAATTTCATGTTAATAACCTTGTACTATTCCTCTACACTAAGTTTTTACAATTAAATTAGTAAACATCAAAAGCTCATACACCCAACGCCTAATCAGATAGATATGGATTGAATTTATCTAAGTTTTGGAGGATATTTACGACTGGGAAGAAATGTTGAACTGTTGTGGCTTTCTCAGTCTAACAGGATTAAAACGGCTATGCCAAACTCCTGACCGTTTCATTTTTGTTAGACTGAAAAGCCACAACAGTTCAGTAGTATTGTTTCAATTATGGTTTTGGAACAAAACATAAACCTTATAATAGTTTTGCTGTGGAATGATTTTACTCGTGGCTAACCATGAGTTTACTATTTCATTAATCAATGAGGTGCCACAAAAACTCACGTTTCGGGTTTCAATGAGTTTGCTTCAAGCACTTAGTAAGTAGCTGAAAGGGGGTTTGAGAAGTTTACGTCGTAATTCAGAGGAAGCGATAGAGATCTACCATAACCATCCATACAAAAAATATAACTGTTCATACATGAGGTGTTTGGATTCTATACTTAGGAAATTTGACAAACACCCATTTAAGAGTGATTGAAAGTAGGCACGTTAACTGCGAACAATACTCGCTGCTAACCAGGATCACGGCATATGGCGGCGTTGCATGAACTACGAATTGTACCAAGTATGTAAATAAATCGATACAGTATGAAGCCAGTTTTGTCAGCCCCACAAACTGTTTGCTCTCATTAACTTACGGTCAAACTTTAATTTATTCAATCATGTTCATCACTAAACTACTGCTTGAAAATCTATTTAGATATTTAAGGAGAACAAAAAATGTGTCCCCGAAACAGGCTGACATAATCGGTTAATCGGTATAATGAAGCGGATAAAACACGGCAGGCTGCGGTGGGCTGGGTACGTAGCTCGTATGCCAGAGAAATGACAAACTTATACCATACTAGCAGAGAACCAGGAAGGAGCCGTTGGCTTCGTGGTAGGGCGCGCACGTTGGCCTTTTAGGTCTTCCTCAACTGCATGCGGCCCTAAGGGGCTCCAAAATCTCAGGGCAACTGGAAGCGATTGATCCAGGACTAAGACCAGTGGAAACGATTCCTCAATCGGCGTAGACTCACCATTACGAGTTGTAGGCTATCAAGTACTTTGTCCAAATGCAGTCGATTTATGCTTAATCGTTAAAGGTTTTACACTCAACGCAATCACCACAATAAATTAAGTTTGAAAAAACAAATTTATTCAGAAAAAAAAATTAGTATATCTACCATTATTCATCTGAAAGCTCGCATAATTTTGTTGTCCCCCTTTTCCTCTAAAGAAACAATCAGTGCATAAAATGGAGCAATGATCCGCCCATATCCCCATTCTATTGTCTATCTCCTCCCACCAATATTCTGGTTAGTTAGATAACATCAGATTTAAATTGATAGCGTGTCACCAAATCCTTCCAGGAAAAGTTAAATCGATTGACATGTTAAACGAGCCATAAATAAATAAACTAGATTATACTTACCGGAACCCGCGCCCACGTCCAGCACTATCTTGTTGTGGAAGTCCTGTGAGTTGCTATAGATAGCCCGCTGGTAAGTGCTCGTTCGCACGAAATCCTGCATCATGTTTTGCTGCTGCGAGAGATAGCCATAGAACTGGAAATACTGTGATGCTGATGAATCCTCCGTGCGGAGGTTGAATACTGAGTTGACCTTGCCGGACATCTTTTGCAGCAGCTGCCGAAACAACTGACAGTCCGCCTTGGAACCGAATCGGATGTAGACCATTTCGCCCCCGACGATGAGAATGTGTGATGTGATGCCATGGTTGAGATGGGTCGTTTTCGCGTTGACCGGATACTCTTCCAGCTGCTGTTGACTGCCTTCCCGAAACACCCGGACACTCATCCCTTGCGGGTCATAGCCGCACACGATTGCTACGTTGTGGCCATATTTGTTGACGAGGTTGTCATTCTCGCCGATGACAAAAAGGTTACATCCGTGCAGTCTCGCCAGTTGTTCGCACATTTTTCACCGTTTCACACACCGTTTTTCGCACGAGATTTGTTGGTAGCAATCGAATGACGCCTATTTCACGGCCAAAATGCTCGGTTTTCGTGACGAATTACGATTTTTGCACCGCCTCACGGATAGAACTTTCAACTTCACACAGTCAGTTTCGGGTCGGCTGTCGTCCTTTATGATAGCTTGAGCACACACTAATCCAGCATTCTGTGTACGAACAGTGTACTCAGTGACGCACACAAATTTAAATCGCCGCTAGATCGTGAGCAGGTGTGCGTGAAAAGATTCAACGCGGTGTCCCTTGAAGCAATATAACAGAAGAACCCGTATAATCCGAAATCGCCCAAAATAGACAATCTATCGAGATTGCATTTTGCAGGGGGATGAAGAAGGGCCAGAATCAGGAACCCAACATTCGATTCAACATGGCGTCCAATGTTTTTGTTTTGATTGCTTTACTGCCCATATTCGCATAGTCGATGTAACCACCAATGTCTGCTCTGATGGGAAAACACGATTTTATAGATTTTTTCCGGATTTACATATGCACCGACTATTTGAATGAAATAATCTGTCAGTTTTGTGGATTACAGCTACAAAAAGTGAGCCGCAATTATTTTAAGATGTTTCATGTAATTTTTCCATATTTAAAACGTGTACGTCAGTTTATGCGACCATTCAGTCGTTTTGATGAATGATTACACGGATAAGTTGACGTAACAACCAGATTGCTATGACCGTTATGTTAGCTATTATGGTATCCGGTTTCTGAACACGTGTTAGATTTTTTTTTCCGGAATGTCCGTCTTCTTCTTCTTCTATATGGTTCTACGTCCCCACTGAGACTTGGCCTGCCTCGCTTCAACTTAGTGTTCTTTGAGCACTTCCACAGTTGTTAATTGAAGGGCTTCCTTTGCCTGCCATTGCATGCATTTGTATATTGTGAGGCAAGTGCAATGATACACCATGCCCAGGGAGTCGAAAAAAATTTCCCGACCGGAACGGGAATCGAACCCGGGTCTCCGGCTGAATGTCCGTATTCGTGCGTTAAATACATTCTTTGTTGATAAGCAGCAGTCCCGACTCGAAAGAAGATGTACTAACCGTGGTTTCAGAAAAAAAGCTAACACGTCACATTCTGAAAATGTGAACTATCTGATAGTGCGGTCGAGCGTACCATAAAGCGTGGGCATCGTAGTAAGATTCACAGTTGGTCGGCTTTAAATCAGACCGGATCAACTGTTTTTCAATGATTATGGGTAAATGTCCTGCGAGAAATTGGTATATCAAAGCATGTGCATTATTTCTTGAAATACTATGATTCCTTGGCTTATCTTTACCTGTCCAAAAAATCGCCTAGTCCAATTTGACTTTACGCCGACCAGTTTTCTTATTTCGTTTAATGTGTGCAAAATTCCGGAATTAACATTAATCCCCAGGCTCTGCGATGGATCCTAACAGCTTCTTCCAATGCACCTTGCAATTAAGGCAGCTATGTTGAAAAGGTTATTTTATGCCTTATCCAAAATATGGTGTTGTACGTAACAATTTATTAAGAAATACCTTAGTAATATTTACAATTTTTTTAGATTTACTTGATAAACTGAAACATTAAGTGTCACCCGCGGGTCTCATTTATTTTTTCTCATATTCGACAAATTACGAAACGTTACGAAACTAATTTCATGTAAATAACCTTGTACTATTCCTCTACACTAAGTTTTTACAATTAAATTAGTAAACATCAAAAGCTCATACACCCAACGCCTAATCAGATAGATATGGATTGAATTTATCTAAAATTTGGAGGATATTTACGACTGGGAAGAAATGTTGAACTGTTGTGGCTTTCTCAGTCTAACAGGATTAAAACGGCAATGCCAAACTCCTGACCGTTTCACTTTTGTTGGCCACAACATTTCAGTAGTATTGTTTCAATGATGGTTTTGAAACAAAACGTAAAACTTATAATAGTTTTGCTGTGGGATGATTTTACTCGTGGCTAACCATGAGTTTATTATTTCATTAATCAATGAGGTGCCACAAAAACTTCACGTTTAGTAAGTAGCTGAAAGGGGGTTTGAGGAGTTTACGTCGTAATTCAGAGGAAGCGATAAAGATCTACCATAATCATCCATGCCAAAAAATATAACTGTTCATACATGAGGTGTTTGGATTCTATACTTAGGGTCTGTGTCAATTGGCGAATTAAAATTAATTTTCACTTAAACTTGACAGTTCGATAATTATTTCCTTAGGAAAACTATCAAGTTTAAGTGTTGAACTGTCAAATTTAAGTAAAAATTAATTTTAATTCGCCAATTGACACAGACCCTTAGGAGATTTGACAAACACCCATTTTAGAGTAATTTAAAGTAAGCACGTTAACTGCGAACAATACTCGCTGCTAACCAGGATCACGACATATGGCGGCGTTGCATGAACTACGAATTGTACCAAGTATGTAAATAAATCGATACAGTATGAACCCAATTTTGTCAGCCCCATAAACTGTTTGCTCTCATTAACTAATGGCCAAACTTTAACTAATTCAATCATGTTCATCACTAAACTACTGCTTGAAAATCTATTTAAGTATTTAAGGAGAACAAAAAATGTGGCTGACAAAATCGGTTAACTGATATATAATGAAGCGGATAAAACACGGCAGGCTGCGGTGGGCTGGGTACGTAGCTCGTATGCCAGAGAAATGACAAACATATACCATATTAGCAGAGAATAAGGAAGGAGCCGTTGGCTTCGTTGTAGGGCGCGCACGTTGGCCTTTTAGGTCTTCCTCAACTGCATTTTGCGGCCCTAAGGGGCTCCAAAATCTCAAGGCGACTGGAAGCGATTGATCCAGGACTAAGACCCAGTGGAAACGATTACTTCAATCGGCGAAGACTCACCATTACGAGTTGTAGGCTATCAAGTATCAATTTGTTAAATTATTCGCATGTTGTTGTCAAAGCATCATAAATGTTTCAGTATCTACATTGCATCCATAATAAGTATTAAACATAATTGATAATATTCACTATGAAAGTTGTTGATATTGAAAATGATTTTCGGGCATCTGAAATCAAATAATTAGATATCTCAAATATAAATTATGTTTATGTCAATAAATTATCTCAATAAATTATGTTCAATCACGTTTTATGGGAAGATTTTAGTTTTCTTGTACACAGACGTCAGTATTGCGACCACATGGTGGTTACGTCAAAACGTTCTTTTCAATATACTCACATGTTTTAGAACAAACACATTTTTTTAATAATTGGAGCTTATGCTTTACATGGTGTAGGATATGTTAAGCCAGAAAAGTTGATTTTGACCTATGTGGCGTTTACGTCACCTATGCGAATATGGGCAGTTTACGGCAAAAATGCGCTTGAAACATCGACACTGCTTCGCTGCTACATATAATATCGTGCAAAGTGAAAAAGAAAGAAAAACAATCATCAAAAACAACAATTTCGCTTGAAATGTGTAATTTCCGAAATAAGCACTAGCAACACACGAGCCACACACCCGAAAATCAGGAGCAAGTTAGGGTATACTGTCCAGAAAGTGGGTACCAAAACGTGCCGTACCAAAAACGATTATGGGTGAGGCGGCGATGTACCGAGTTTGACAGCTGTGTCACCCCACTGACATTTTGTGACCATAAAACGCTTGGTTGGGATGCGATCTTGCGTCCAAACGTAAAAAAGTTCAATAGTTGCATCTTCTTAAGACAATTGTCACTTTAATAGAAGAAGAGATAGTTGATGAAGAGAAATCGATCATGTTACTTTGGCCCTCATTTCAACTCAATCTGTTACTTTAGCCCGTATTTAAACCACAAACCTATAAATAAGTATGTGTTCAAACTCAATCTAAACTCAAAGGATTACTGCACGAACTTATTCTGGCCTGCTTACTCTCACGCGAAATTTGACGTTTGAGCGGTGTCGGCACCTCTCAAACGTCAAATTTTCTGTGAGATTAAGCATGCCAGCATAAGTTCGTGCAGTGGACCATAGGATAGATCGGTGAAGTACTAGATTTATAGTAATGAGCTGAATTTTAGTATGGTGAGAAGGTCAATTCTTCGTTTCTGCAATGAAATGGTGCAAAAAGCGTGGATTTTATGCCAGGGGCGATCAACTTCGAGAACAGCTGCATCGTAAATACGCACGTCGAAAACATACTTCTTGGTATTATGATTCCTTGCCTAACTTGATGCTGTTTGAGAAAAACTTTGGGCAACAATATTGTTGTTTTCTCCATTTCTTGCAAAATAAACAACATAGTTATCTAAAGTTTTGCTCAAACAGCATCAAATTAGGCAAGGAATCATAATACCCACGCTTTTTGCACCATTTCATTGCAGAAACGGAGAATTGACCTTCTCACCATACTAAAATTCAGCTCATTACTACAAATCTAGTACTACACCGAACGTGCCCCATTATTGGATTACCGTATATCACCTTTTAATGCACCCTAATGTAAACGAAAAATGTAATGCATCATTACATTGATAATGCCAATCTAAAGGATTATTGTATGACAAGTGTGGGATTACTGTTTTTCGCATTGCAAAGGTTGATAAATATGCAGTCTAATAGGAGGCAATCAGTGAAGTACTAGATTGAAAGTAGTGAGCTGGATTTTTGTATGGTGAGATGGTTGATTCTCCATTTCTGCAATGAAATGGTGCAAACAGCGTGGGTTATATGATTTCTCGCCTAATTTGATGCTGTTTGAGAAAAACTTTGGGCAACAGTGTTGTTGTTTTCTCCATTTCTTGCAACATAAACAACATAGTTATCTAAAGTTTTGCTCAAACAGCATCAAATTAGGCAAGCAATCATAATACCCACGCTTTTTGCACCATTTCATTGCAGAAACGGAGAATTGACCTTCTCACCATACTAAAATTCAGCTCATTACTACAAATCTAGTACTTCACCGATCTGTCCTATATAGTCTATTTTACGAAACGACAACAGTGTTGATATTGATATTAACACTCACGGGCTTGGGCGCAACCTCCTGTCAAATTTTCATTCATGAAATGAGCGATCAGCTGATCCGAAACGTCTCGTAAATTGGCTCATAATATAAAAATGCTTGTGGTTATTTGGGCCAGCTCATTACTTTCAATCTAGTACTGGCATCCTATAAATACCTAACTGCGTTCTTTTCTAATGTTGATACAGATTTATGCTGCATGGGCAAAATGAAAAATAAACAATTTTGACGTTTCTCTCTTCATCCTTTCACTCACTGTTTCGTTTTCTCCGCGCAGTCTGCTGTTAGAGTAAAACCCGGAAAATTTTAAACATTAAAAATAATTAATTTTCCAAAACAATCAGTTAAAGGCAATTCATACAACATGTTTGAAGTGTGCTGTCGCTTATGTTTGGAACAGGTCCCCTTGCAGAACATCCATTCCCTCTATGGAAAGCACAAGGACTTTCTGATTCGGGACAAAATCTACGAGCTGTTTCAGATTAGGGTAGGTATTTGAAATTCAAATTTACACTCACCTATTATAGAAAATTTCGACTTTGAATTAGTAATTTTATTTCTGTTCAATTAGTTTTCAGATACAGAAAAACTGTCAACGGTTTGCAATGATTGTTTGGGGAAAATCGAGACTGTCGATGCTGTTCGATCGTTTTTCTTGGAAGCCGATAGAAAATTCAATGCACTTTTGGCTGAGTAAGTCGACATGTCTTAGGTTGAAACTGCTCGTATAGTAACCTTTATTGTATTTTAGAAGCACTGGTGAATCCAAACAGAATAAAGTCGAAAATGTGGAAACAACTTCGATGGAAGACGAACAAGCCAATTGCCCAGCTACATCATCCGTAGTCGTAGAAGAACATATCGACAACACGCAGTTAGTAACCTCCAATGATGGATCCAATGAAAACGATCGACACATTACCAAATCAGAGGAGGGAACTTCCTGTGAGGACCTGATTGAACCTTCCACCAGCAAGCAGGATGACATTGAAGTACTTCACAGCGAATCAGAATCTGACAACGAACCGGTGGCGATTAACGATCCTTGTGGAAGCGAGAATTTTTCTGTATCCGGAATATCGGCTTTCGATCTGAACAAACTGGATCACCAACCCGACCCCGAAAGCTTGGAAGATGTCAATCAAGACGAGTATATTGTTCACCCGAGCGGAGAGATATACAATTCCGATCAAAACTGTGCGCTGATTACTATGGACCATCAAGATATGTCCTACATTATATCAGATGACGAATCTTCCGAAATGAGGGACCTAGTAGAAATCTCGGAAAGTATGTCAGAGGATCAAGCATTTAACATCGTTACCCTCGAATATCAATGTAATGTTTGTAACGACATATTCGAGAACGCCGTCACTTTCCTCCAACATACGAATACGGTACACGCTGAAGAGTATCCGCATAATTGTAGAAATTGCTATCTGATTTACAGAACTAAAGATGACCTGATTGCTCATGACTGCACGGCCAAACCGAAAATTTTCGGATGCTCAGAATGCTCAGAGAAATTCCATTCGCTGAAAAATCTTCGAAACCACACCAGAAACATTCATGGACGATCTAATATTGATATTCCCCAGAAAATAAATCTTTTCAAATGCGACTTTTGCGATCTGACCTTGAGTAACAATCTACAACTTTTGGATCACGTTCAGTCTCTACATCCGGAAGACTACGTACTGCACCCGTGCGACTTGTGTGAAAGAACCTTCGGAAACACCCAAACCCTGAAAGCCCATCTTCTCGCGCACGAACGCAACTACAAGTGCAGCTTTTGCGATAAACTGTGCCCGACCGCCGTGTCGCTAGCCGGTCACGAAAACACTCACACCAAGGATCAACCCTTTCAGTGTGTCCAGTGTGGACGGAACTTTGCCCAGTACACCAGTATGCGGCGGCACATGAAGATCCACTTCAACGAGAAAGCGTACCAGTGCGACTTCTGTCCGAAACGCTTCCGCCAGAGGACGGTCATGCTGACCCACCGGAGGATTCACACCGGCGAGAAACCGTTTTCCTGCGAAACTTGCGGCAAATCCTTCCGTGATCACAGCACGGTGGCAAAGCATAAGAAAACTCACGAGAAGAAGGCGTCGGCTAGGAAACAGTAAAACACTCAATGTAGTGTAAATTTTATGACAAACTCATGTTATCAGTACTTTTTTTTAATTGTATTATAATGTTTAGCAAATAAATCGTCGAATTACAATCCTAAAAATATCCCAATGAGAGAGATGCATACTTAGTATGCATTGCATACAATGGTTTGCAAATAAAAAGTTGCATTCGCTGAGGATTTACTCACAGAACCCTGTTCACAAAACACATTGACAATGATTGTTCTTTATGGTCTGACTTGGTCGATTCTCTCTTTCTCTAATAACCTGATTGAAACAAACTAATAGCTAATTATTTAATAACTATTCTTTCTGTTCTTATAGCAAGATGTAGAGGACGGATTTTAACCGAAACATTGGAAAACTTAATACCTGCTTTCTGTAATAACACAAACAGAGAATAGATAAAGAGAAATTGATTATGTCAGTTAGGCCCAAATGTAAAATCATTGTCGATATCTATGCTGCCGTGAATCGCATATCTGTCCCATTTGCATAGGAAATCCAGCAAAGATGGGACTGATATGCGATTCACGGCAGTATGGACAGGACATAGTCCATTACGATTTTATGGATGAATAATTGACAGTAGGTGGCGTCCTAGTAACACGTGAATATCACTATTAAAAATAGTGTCGTTTCGATAAATGACTCATTGGACATCTATTTTTTTTAGGTTATTCGTAGATTTTTGGGTTGCAAAATGATGAGACGACAAGGAGCGTCCAACATAGCTTGTGTGCTTAGCTGGTAATGCAGCCTGGGCACTGTTGTCCCGCTGACTTCAGCTAGAATGAGGAGGTACGTCCCGAACGTCTTGTCACCAAGGAGGTGTGGTTCAAACAACCCCTGTCATCCAGCGCGCAACGGCTGAGTATGAAATGCTCCCCCACCGGAAGCTATACCTAAGATGGCAGCCCCATCACGGTGGATGGGGGACTTTAGGCCAACAACCTACTGTCTGTCTACTGTTCCCGAAACTACAAAACCGTTACAGAAATCGAAAATGAAAGATTCGAACTGATTCAACGGCAACGACATTTAGCGCGAAACAACGGACAAGAAATGGAACTTGGAATGTATTAACCCTAGCCCAGCAGGCTAAACTGGCACAATTGGCCAATGAGGCATGCCGTATGAAGATTGAGATACTAGGACTGAGCGAAGTCCGTTGGCCGAACTTTGGAGAACACAGATTGGCGTCGGGCCAAATTTTGCTATACTCTGGCCTACGAGGCAAACACGCTCCTCGTCACCGTGGTGATGGTTTTCTGCTCAGCGCTCATGCCCACGATGCGCCCATGAAGTGGATTAGAAGATAATTGTAGCCAGATTCAGAACACAGGTTCCAAACCTAATCATGATCCAATGTAACACGCCAACCGATGCTGCCGAAATGCAAGACAAAGAGATCTTTTACAGCCAACTGACTTTAGCGCGAAAGTTGGTTCCGAGAACTCGGACTAAATTAGCACATCATGAGACGCCATGATCTCGGAGAAATGAGCGAGAACGATGAGCTGTTTGCAGAGTTTTGTGGCCACAATGACATGGTGATTGGGGGCTCGCTCTTTCCTCATCGATCAGTGCACAAAGTAACATGGGTTTCCCGTGATATTGTCACGGGAAATCAAATCGACCACATCTGTATCAGCCGAAAATGGAGACGGAGCCTTTTTGATACAGCATCCGCTCGATAACTGACTGCTGTTTAACTAGACTGCTTTTTAACTGGGGCCCAGTTAACTGTTTTGTCCAAATTTTAAACATTTTCCCATAGTTTTCATAGGGTGACGCTAGAACAAATCGTTTTATCGCTCTAATTTTTTTGTTTCAATTTTCTCATCAAAGTCGTCAAAGAACCACTTTTAGAGTTCCAAAAACGTACATTTTCGTGCACCGATAATGTTGCTACGTCATTCCGTTCAAAAGGTATTGACGATTTTCTAGAAAATATAGGCACTATTCAACTATCTTTCTTGAGTTACAAAAATAACACCTCTCTAACTTTTTGATATGTTTTATAACAATATTTCTTCTTTTGAATGCTGGAAAAATATATTTCTCGCGTTACATTTGAAAAGGGCCTATCCCTAAAATGTAAACAAATCGATTCTGATACCTTTCCATAGCATCCCCCAACAGTAACATACTGTGCAAACATCACCCGCCTAACCGTTAATCTTATCAAAATAAACCCCACCTTCAAAACGGCCGATCATTGCTTTTTTTCCCAATCATTCATAAGCCAGTGTGCCAAATGGGCCAGTAACGGTAAAATTTTGTTTTCATTTGTTGGTCCTCTCGTTTAAAGGGCCGACAACCGAAAATTTTCCGAGCGGCACTCGGCCCGAGCGCCGAGAGAGAGAATTCTCTCTCTCAAAAACGGCCAAGCCTTGGTACGATGTCAACAACGGACTCACTCGGAGGACCATTCCACGCTAAGAAAATTTTAGAAAGACTCACAATAAGGCTTACACCGAGTGAAAATTTTCAAATTAGCTTGACATGTTTATCCATAATTTTTCATACGTTTTTGATAATTTTTATCGCAAACTTGATTATTGAAGCTTAGATACATCTATTCTTGTGTCATTAAAACGAAAAGCATGTTGAAAAATCCGAAAACGGTGAAATACGAACAAGAAATGTGATGGAAAATGTTTGCATCGATTTTTCCCAATGTTTACGTTCTGGGGATAGGCCCTTTTCAAATGTAACACGAGATTTGTTATCTTTGCCCCAACCCGTAATATCGCCTTTTGAATAAACTATGATTTTTGCGATCAATTTTTTTTTCGATCAATTCTGACTATACATGTCAATGGTTGCTCCTCCGTGATTGATCTGAACTGGTACCAGTTGCACTGAGATCCAACTGAATAAGGGGCTGGGACATTCCACTTATTCTCAAAGTGCAATTTTAGCAGCTCATGCATATTTGATCAATAACGGCGCCGGCCAAGTCCTTATAGTCAGCTGGGAAGGGAAAGGAATGTTAGAGTGTACTGGTTGTTGCTACTAGAGACCGAGAGCACTCTGCGTCCCCACAATCAGCACGGACTGGGGTATTTGTTAGATGGAAAGGATGGGAGATCTGGGAGTCACCGTTGGGTCGGTGATGCGATCCATGGATTGTGGTTATTTATAGCGTTCGTGATAGATTGTGTGGTGAATAAGGTGAATAAGGTCAACCGGCACAGCACGCTTTGGTTGCATAACTCATAGGCGTTATGTATACACTGTGCTGTGAGTGGGAGTTGGAAGGGAGGGAAACGACTTTTTTCAATTCGTTTCTGGTTCTAGCGATGGCTATGAACATATGAATATATATGAGTTGTATATGTAGAGAAGAGAGAGCGAGAGAAAGTGGATAGAAAGATACAAAGTAGGATGAAAAGGACGGGCCAAGGATTGAACCCTTGACCTTCTGCATACGAATCAGAAGCGTTAGCCACTAGACCACCAAGCCCGTCTGCCTTTTGAATAAACTATGATTTTTGAAGAAAAACGCTCATAACTGTTGAACCGAAAGAGATAATGACCATCTCAGCGCACGAAACGTCGCGTTATTAAATGCTCTACAAGTGTTTCTTGGGCGACTTTGATGAGAAATTGAAAATGAAACTTTTAAAGACAGAAAACCTGTTTCTTGAATCACCCTAAGCTAATTCAGAAAAGTATCTCTAGATCAGTCAATTTTAAAGCTACCAAAAAAACTGTCTTCAGCAAACTTGCTCAAAATTGATAGATCTACAATTTATCCAAAGAATGTATATAGCTATTCTTGAAAATAAAAAAGTTTGGTTTCCAATTCTCTTAGAAAATAATATGGACCACCCTAATTTTCATATACATTGGAAAGAGGGCCTTATTATGAGGAACAACTTTTTAGAAGACCATATTTGTCTACAAAATCATTTGAAGGCGCTGAATGCATCTTTCCTCGTAAATCTGGTTCGTGGACCACTGTGCCGTGTTGCGGATATTCCGGAAGATGGAAGCGTAGCAGATCAATAGAGCGCCATCAAGAACGCCTCCATCGCCACCGGCGACAATAATTTGGGTGAACTGCACACCCGGAAAAAGCAGTGCCACACTGGGCCAGAAACAGAGATTAGCAAGACAAAACCTCTAGCACATTGGGGTTACGTGCTATCAAGTTGGTGTCTTCGGCAAAGTTGTTGGGATTTATCTGCGCCTCAAATTGCGCTTGGAATTTAGTTCGTGAAACCGCCGCATAGGTGGCGCTGCGGTGCTAACTTTTTTATTTCACGTCCTAGAGCTTTGGCGTCTTCGGCAAAGTTGTAGAACAGGCAAAAATATGAATAGTTGTCGAAGATACCAAAACGGTAGCTCTTAAAATAACAAAGTTACATTGAATTTTATAAACGAACGACTTAAATTTTCGGTTTTATGTCATTATCTTGTTTTTCAGCCTACATGTTTCCATGGCAACAGAAAACAAAAATCGCAGTAGTCGAACAGGTTCGTACATTTGAAATTGTATTTCACTTTTGCAACAATCATGCGTTTTGAGGAATAATATATACATTTGTATTACTAGTAGAAATTCCTGTATTAGTGTATATGAATGTTATATCGCTAGCTGTCGATGTGTACCTTCCTGATTTTGCCCGAATGAAACGCATTTTTCGTAGGTGAATTCACTTCTAGTATCTTTTATACTTTTGTTTCATGCATTTTAAAATCAAATCAGAAACAATATCAACAGCAAAACTGAAGAATTTATCAGATAAAAGTTAACAAATTATCCATTGTGAAGATAGCGGACAAAAGGTATATTAATTCACTTATATATTTATTATATTAAGTATGATTGAAGTAAAGCAGCATTAGCATGCGGAATATTGCGGGATTTTTCTAGAAAATAAAACTGTCGATGAAGTAGGTGGAATCTTAAACTGCCTATGATCGCATATCAGTCATATATGCTGGGTTTCCTATTCATATGCGATCATGGGCAGTATATGAAAATTAAAATCAATCGCCCCGGGTGAAATGTTTTAAAAGATGCTCGTCAACTCATTACGCTTGATATAATAATTAGGGTGTAAGTGTCATAAGTAATCTCACGCTCCCAAATTCATCCTATTTGTAAACAAGCGATTACGGCACCGTTCGATTCCGTTCTTTTTGTTTTTTTTTGTTCTCACTTCTAACAAAATTACAAAAATAAGAAACAAAACAAACAGCGCTTCAATCCCGTGTTCTTCGTAGGATGAAAAGGGTACGAATACTCTTTTAGTGAAATAAAAAAATCTACCTCTAGCCATTCTGCTATTTTGTAATCGCACTAAAACTGTAAAATGAATAATTCGAAAACTTTTATCTGACAAATCTTTCAGATTTTCTGTTGCAGTTGATATTGTTTCAGTTTTGACGTGAAAACGGATAAAACAAAGGTAAAGTTGGGACTCAAAAGACGCTGTCATCCATTTTACGCCAACCACAATATATATCATACAAGATCAGCTAACTTATATCCGATCCAGTTTATTTTTTGAATTCGTTTGGGCTCAGATTAGGCTCCTCTTTAGACTTGTCTAATACTGAAAATAAACTTATTTGGATGTACGACAATCTGGAATTTGCGGTGGGCGTGAAGTGAGTGGAAGCGTCTTGTTGCGGTCTCGAATGTTTAAAAAGATTCAAGAAGAGAATTTACTAACCTACATGCGTTTCATTCAGGCAAAATCAGGAAGGTGCAGATTACGCTATATCACTCATATACACTAAAACAGGAATTTCTACTAGTAATACCCAGACAAATGTATGTATTATTCCTCAAAACGCATGATTGTTGCAAGAGTGAAATACAATTTCAAATATACGATCTTGTTCGACTACTGTGATTGTTGTTTTCTGTTGCCATGGCAACATGTAGGCTGAGAAACAAGATAATGACATAAAACCGAAAATTTAAGTCGTTCGTTTATAAAATTCAATGTAACTTTGTTATTAAAAGAGCTACAGTTTTAGTGTCTTCGACAACTATTCATATTTTTGCCTGTTCTACAACTTTGCCGAAGACGCCAAAGCTCTAGGATGTGAAATAAAAAAGTTAGTACCGCAGCGCCACCTATGCGGCGGTTTTACGAACTAAATTCCAAGCGCAATTTGAGGCGCAGATAAAACCCAACAACTTTGCCGAAGACACCAACTTGATAAGACGTAACCACAATGTGCTAGAGGTTTTGTCTTGCTAATCTCTGTTCCTGGCCCAGTGTGCAGTGGATAGCAGATGATAACGATATTCCCCAGTCAACACACGATCGCAAATGATGTTGAATAGGATGCTAAAGTGGAGGCGATATGCGTACACTTTCCACGCGATTAAATGGAAGCATGTACGCATGTGGCCTCCACTTTAGCATCATATACGACTTCGTGTTAGCCGACTCGGCTCTCGAGAAGGGAGTGAAACTCTCAAGTAGACGGCACAAAAAAGCGCGGTCGGAGTCCCTATCCGTCGAAGGCGAAAAAGCCGCAAACACCAGCGACATCCGTCTCCTCTACAATGTCTCATGTCATTGTCTCACGTCTGGACAGTTATTTATTGATCGATCTAGCTGACCAGTTGAAACGCTGGTTCGAGCATTTTGGAAACCTTTTTCAAGTGTCGACCACGCCATCAACACCTCAGCATGATTCGCTAAGGGTTCGACGCATTACCCGTGTCAACACCGAAGCTCCATCAGTGCAGGAGATAGAAACAGCCATCCGTAGCATGAAATCGAACAGAGCCCCAGGGATCGATCGCATATCAGGTGAGATGCTCAAAGCTGACCCCGTAGTATCCGCACAACTACTGCATTAATTAATCTGCAACATATGTGAAACCGCGAAGAGGAAAAAAAGCAACGTCAAGTGCAGCCCAACTGAGCTGTCAGTTGTAGCCCGTTTGATTACGTTACTTAAAATGAGTAAAGTGTTGCTATCCGAGATAAATTCTGAAGCCAAAATTCATTCCGAGCAGCATTTTCTTCTCCTATACTGTCAAAAATTAATTGAAAACAAAATATTTCAATGATTACTTTGCTTGGCGATTGTGGGCGATGCAAAATTTTACCTCAACATGATTTTGTGCGTGAATGGGATTCAGTCACACTGCATGTGAGGTGATGCGGTCACGTACGTGTTTGAACCTGTGGGGTGACACGGCTGTCAAACTCGGTACATCGCCGCTCCACCCATCATCATTTTTGGTACGGCGCGTTTTGGTACCCACTTTCTGGTCGGTTTACCCTAACTTGCTCCTGATTTTCGGGTGTGTTTCTCGTGTGTTGCTAGTGCTTATTTCAGAAATTACACATTTTAAACGAAATCGTTGTTTTGATGATTGTTTCTCTTTCTTTATCACTTTGCACGATATTATATGTCGCAGCGAAGCAGCGTCGATGTTTCCAGCGCATTTTTTCCATGAATTAAGCAATCAAAACAAAACATTAGACGCCATGTTGAATTTAATGCTGGGTAGATGATTCTGGCCCTTCGTCATCCCTCTGGTTTGAACCACCAGCCCAAAACATAATGTCAACACAGATAGGAAGATGAAAAAAATAACAAAGTGGAGAAAAAGAAGACCGTCTTCGCGAGTCTCGTCTCAGATGCGTACATGCTTCCTTTTGATCACGTGTAAAGTGTGCGTATATCGCCTCCACTTTTGCATTCTATTCAACATCATATGCGATCATGTGTTGACTGGGAGGATATATGCTATCACCGCTATTGTTCATCATCATAATCGACGAGATCCTGGTAGGTGCGATTGATCGTAAACCAAATCGGCTGCCCATTACCACCACCTGAATGACTTCGAACTGGATGATGACGTTGCTCTCTTACCCGACGTCTCCACTAGACAGAAATGTCTTGCCATTTTGCTGGACAGATGTGTCATGACAGAAATGTTTTCTCGCTGTTTGCATGGAAAGCAGCGGTGTTGATCATTTCTGTTACGTTTTCTCTTTCTGGCAGCAAAATGGCAAGACATTTATGTCTAGTGGAGACGTGGGGTTAGCTAGCTCAACGGCGCTCTGATATGCAGAGCAAGCTCGATGATCTTGCCAATCGCTCTTCAACGGTAGCTGGGCAAGCAGTGGAGAATGTTGAAAGCTTCCAATATCTTGGTATTTGACGGCCGATGGTGGCACCAAGATCGATCCCGAGCAGAGGAGAATATCTAATTAATAACTACAAAATCACATAACATGTTTTTATATCTTGTTTTATTATTATTTAATTATCAAGACATAGCTTTTTCATAACAAGTTTTGTTGGACCATCTCATTTTATTATAATCAAGTTATTGATACACATCCACTCAATTACATTTCAATAACATGTTTTGTTGAAGTATGAGTTTTGTTATTGGTGTACTATTGATCAAGTTATCAACAATAGCACAATAATAACAAATTTTGAAATCAAAGCAACAATTCGATAATAAAGATCTGTCCTTTTGTTTGGTTCCATTTTTGTATTCAGTGAGGACGGAAATTTCTGAATGAATCCTCTGAAAATTCTTCAAATAATATTCGAAAAACACTTGGAAGATCTGGAGGAACACTTCGAGATGTCTTGGAGGTGTCTTCAAAAGAACTCCTGGCGCAATCTTCTTAAAAAATCCAAAAGAAATTCTTCTGAGCAATTATTAGAACTCTTGGCAAAATCTTTTGAAAAACTCCTGGAGAATTCATCGGAAAAAACACCTGGTGAAATTCTCAAAGAAATTTTCAGAGAAATCAGAAGATGAAATTCGGGACAAATAATAATCACGGGTAATTCTGAAGAAATCCTTGAAGGGATTTTGTTCATAGGTTTAGAGGTGTCTTTGAAAATGTGTGAATGATTTTTTTGAAGAACTCTCGGAGAAATTTCTGGATGATTTTTCTTTTACATTCTCTTTGAATGAATTAAAAACTGAATAGGGTGCGGGCACCGGTTTTGGCCAGTCTAAGGGAAACCATTTTTATAAAAATAACCAATAATCCAATGAAAACTACCAATGTGTTAAATGAAAGGTTTCGATCTATACTTTATTAGAAAAATGCTGAAATCAAGCCAATACTTGGTTTTTGTATTAAAAGTGCCACTGGCCATAATAGAAGCATTGCCGCAGTTTTGGCCATATTCTCAACTTTGGTTTCTATTTTGGCCAATCACGTGTATTTCTTATGGGAGTGGCCAAATTAGAAGCACCCTGGCCAAAATAGATATATGGGAGCTGATTTTTTAAGGAAAATTATTTTTTTCTTCCAGTTTTTAATCAAAATGTACGGTTTTCACAGCTGTAATCATCATATTATATTAGAATCTACTAGTAAAAAATAAATTTATGCCGATTTAGATCGTAACAGGCTGAATACCGCACTATGGCCAAAACTCCGGGCTGGCCAAAACTCCGGGCTGGCCAAAACTGAAGCATCTACCCTATATTATTTTTCGATCATTTAAAATATTGTTACTCATGTTATTGGTGGGTTTTGTAAACAAAGTGAATAATTTTATATAATTGCATATTCTGATACTTATCAGAATTTATACTTAGTATCGATTTTAATATAACAAATTTTGCTTTCCGATTATTATCAATAACATGTTAATATCAAAATTTGTTATTGAAATATTTTCCAAATTCACTGTTATTAAAATGTTATTGAAACTAACAAAACAAGTTATTAAAATGGTTTTCCAAGAACATTTTTCTGTTATGATATTTGTTATTTTGCCGCTTATGACAGACAACAATATGTTATGTTAATAACTTATAAATAACCGATTCTATTATTCAGTTATTTTACGTAAATAACACAGCTCCTTATGCTGTTGTTATTCCCTTCTGCTCGGGTAGGCGCACGTATCAAGAAGGCGAGCGCTGCATCTGCGAGTTTAAGAAAAACAAACAGATTAGTAGACGCACCAAAATCCGATTTTTACCTCGAACGTGAAATCTGTGCTGTTGTACATCAGTAAACTTAGTGTGTATCAGTGAAGAACACTCAACGGCTGCAGGTCTTCATCATTAGATGTCTGCGCTATATAAATCGTGCATGGTGGTCTCACAATTGGATCTCCAACGTGGAGCTCTATCGTCGATGTCTTCAAAAGCCGATAGTAATATAAATTTGGGAGCGAAAGATTAGGTGGTTCGAATACACTTTACGCAGGGGCGGAAACGAAATCTGCAAGCAAGCGTTAGATTGGAACCCAGCAAGACATCGCAACAGAGGTAGACCCACAGGCTCATAGCGGCAAAGCCTCAACAACGAAATAAAGCAAGTCGACAGAAATTCGAACTGATTACACGTCAAGGCGATGGCGGGCAATCGCCCAGTATGAAGATCCACAGACAAACAGACGTATCACTTGGAACAAAATGCGATAAAAATCGTCGTCACGCAAACATAATCGCCCAATGCTAATTACGCTGTGATACGCAAACCTACTGAGTAGATGGCGGTAGTAAGCAAACGTCAAACAGGAGCAAAAACGATGTGAGCGCCATGAACGAGCGATTTGCGAACTACGGAATATTTGAATTATCCGATAAAAAGTGAAACGATGAGTAGTGAGTAGAATGAGACGTCTGTTTGTCTGTGGAAGAACTTTTAATTCAGCCTTCTGCACCACCCACCAGGGGTGCTCAGGATAGAAAGTAGTAAGCATGCCTTTTGGGTTTTGTTTTAATTTGACCGAAATTCCAATAATGGGATTCTCAATATATTAGTGTTTGTCCGGCCTTAATGATTGTCATTTTTTAAAGAGACCCTGTTAAAATTTCTGATTTCTGAATTCGTTAAGGACTTCTTTCTAATACATTGTGTAAAATTCCAGCAAATATCTCCTATAGAGTTCTACAGAATGTTTCAACTGAAAATTCATCTAAAAAACTCCTGCGTTGATTTTACATGGAACTCCGCAAGATATAATTTCGAAAATTCTAAAGAGTGGCTACTATCTGCAAAAAAATATGTAAAATTTCCAGTGAATTTGATTTGGAAAAAATCTTGAAATTTCGAAGTCATTCAGGGAATATTTGATGGCAAGAAATTTTAGTAGAGAATTCATTTAACTATTTAGCGTTACATTACAATTTTATATTACACATTTCTCACCCCACTGAACCACTTTCGCAGTTAGAATAAGTGTGGAATCGTGAATAGAACTTCGATTTTGCATCGAATCGTGTTTGCATCCTAGAGAGTTAGGGTCTTGAGTATGCTGCACTGAAATAAATTTTGTTGTTGTTTCCACCGAATCCATGGTAAAATTAAGAACTGTACCAACAATTTTCAACCGAATGCAAAATTCTGTTAATTGTACTGAAACATTGTCAATATAACCATGCGTGAAGTACCATTGACTAAAAACATTCTTGATGTTACTATTTTGACATTGTATTTTTGACCATGTTTATCTAAGACGCGCAACATTCAAGTCTACATGGTCGAAATTACAATGCCCAAATAGTAGAACCAAGAATGTTTTTAGTCAACAGTAATACACGCATGGTAATATTGACAATGTTTCAGTACAATTAACAGTATTTTGCATTCGATTGAAAATTGTTGGTACAGTTCTTAATTCTACCATGGATTCGGTGGAAACGACAACAAAATTTATTTCAGTGCAGCGCTCACGGTTCCTACTCTATATGAGGGCGGTCATACATATGATTTTCGCTAATAGCATGATGAACAAGATGATAAATCTGTTGATTTGATATATTTTTGCCTCCCAAAAGCATTTTTTGTATTGTATAATAAATTAGTTCAATCTAGTTTTTAGTTTTGTAATTTTCGAATAGAAAGAAATATAAAATAGTTTATTTTTTGCTTCATGGAGCCGAATTTTTTTGTTTTGTGGTATTGATTACCAACTGATTTGTATACAGTCACCTCGGTATAACGTAGCTTCGATATTACGTAACTCAATATAACGTAACTTTTTTATGGTTCCAACGTTTTGCTATTTAAATAATAAGCGTGATTCTCGGAATAGTCTATATGATATTACACTCCTCCTGGAACCAAGCCTGCTAACCACCCAAGTAACCACGCTTTTGAAGCTGTACGTATTGCATAAATAACGCACATATATTTACATGCATTACGCTATATAAACCATTGAAGTTGAATTAAAGTGGGAAGTGGCGCCACAATTTTTGAATTACGATTATACCAGTATAATCGTGAGTCAGCAATAGTGGCGCCACTTGCCACTTTAATTCAACTTTAATGGTTAATGTAGGACAGTGCATACCAATATATGCGCTTTATATATGCAATACGTACAGCTTCAGCAATATGGTTACTTGGGTACCTGCTAGGGGATTTGTTACTTATAATCACATGAACAGATACCTAACATTTGACGCTTGAGCAATTCGAAATGTAAAAATGGAAAAGAATCTTGTTTTATGCAATATTGGTTGCACAGTGGTGCAAGTGGAATGGCCGGCTTGGACCCCTATACTCACGTTTTCAAGAGAACTAATCATAAAAATTCGTAACAAATGTGCTCGATTTGAAAAAGATGCCTCTTTTTGCAAGTGAGCAAAGCCAAAATAAACAAGTGCAGCTTGTTTCGATGCTTTGTGCCTTTTAAGTTTATATGTAAAATTGCAATGGGATTTCTTGATTACCTTATTAACAATGAGAGTTTTTACCGAAAAAAAAAACTATGCTTGTAAAATCGTGGCAAATGAAAAATGATGAACTGTAGTGCATATCAAAAAAAAACCTTACAACATAAAGACTGCCCCAGAAAGTATGGACGCACCTAGTCTTCAGTTGTCTGGGCCCGATCGATGGTTCTTGTTTCGGGCTTCGTTTCGATTGTTTCCGCTTACTATAGGATCGAAAATTATTATGTTCTTTACCATGATGAACATTGGAATTCAAAATGGTAACTTTTTTGGTCATACACCGCTCTGTGTTAGTTAGAAAATATTTTGTTGTGCTCAAACACCTTCATTATTTGTTTATCCAAACAAGGATTACCAGGATCTTTTATTTTAACCTAATTTTTGCATATGCTTAAACGTGTTATCCCCTCCGTGGTTGCTAATTGCTGGTTGCACTATTTTCTAAATTACTTCCACCATATTTTGTTCATTTCCTAAGTGACCTTTCAAACTCTGTACATCGTTTGTGCACATTTTTTCAATGATGTTCCGCTGAAGGTTCATGTATTTTGAAACACACTGTTGGAATCGCAAAAACTGCTATACAAATGCTGAGAAAATAGGTTGTCCAACAGGATGTAGCTTTCAAAAAGAATTAGTCATCAATAGTTTTGAAATGCCAGTGTTTTCTTACTGCGTCCATACTTTCTGGACCGGTCTTTAAAAGCGCTTGCGTATGACTACTGCGACCCATACAACACATAAAATACAAAATGTTATGAATGAAAATAAAACATGTACATCGAAAAACCACGTGTACGCACGTTGTCATGGAAATGTAGTAGAATCGTGAAAGCCGACTCCATTGATGAGTGCAGAAACGTTTACAAACAACAACCGATTACTACAATGTTTACAAAACAAGGTATCAACAAGTTGCCGTTTGAGGGGAGTTTTTGTAGAATCAGGAGAAAACGTTGGAAAAATCAACGCGCCAATCAAAACGCTCCATTTTATAAACAGACCTGTTGCCGCACACACCTGTTGCCTACATGGGGAATGTGGAAAATTCCAGTTTTCCAGGCAAATGCACGTAACATCGGGAGCAAATTTTAACTACCAATCAAGTCAACAGATGTCACTAGGATGAAAAATTGACTAAACGTGATTTTACATAGCATTTGGTTTGTTTTAAAGTGCATCATATGTTGCAGAGTTTGGTTCCGATATGAATGGAAATAGAAATTGAAACAACTTCTACTAAAATTTAAATGAAATTCGGTAAAAACTGATAAGCGTTATTGCACGTTATCAGAATAATTGTCCATGAAAATAAATTCCAGTCAATTGCGGCCCAACATTCGAATTTATCTGAGTGCCGCTCTGTACTTTTCACTGAGTAACTCTTACTTAAAAGTGAAAATAAGTATCAATTCAATAGTAATGTGATTAAATTTGTATAATTTTATAATGTTCAACTAAAAAAATGTGCACTGGACGATTTTTTCGCAAATTGGTTCCAGCTGTTACATGTGTTATAGCTTAATTTAGGGAGAGTTTTATAATACCAAAGATATAGATCGTTGTGCGCAAACTCCGTTTCCGAATTTCCAGCAAAATGCCAAGGTGCAATATCGATTAGTAATACATTTTCGCTTTTCAATCAGTTGAGTCGAAGAACTGTTGAATAAGCACAGTTTAGGAAAAATATAGCTTAGTGTAACACTGAAATCACTCAAATTAGGTTTGAGATCAGAATTACAACTGTAGTGTTTGTGTGAAATTAACGGAAATGCCAATCTCTGGAAAATGGCAATCAATAATAGGTGAAAACGAGCAATCCAGTGTTATGTAAATATTGAAATTAGGCAGGAAACGGTATTGCAATCCAAATACTCGGAAATGAATTCAATCAAACAGCATGGAACAGTAATCAACCATTAGCAATCAGCCAAAGATTGTTGGATTATTTCCGTGCCCACTCTAGGGTGTGGTTGCTGGAGTCTGTGCTGGACCAAACGGCGGCCATATTGTGAAAAGTGAAAAAATGCTGGGCCGAAAGCAGAGCATTAAGGGCGAACCCATTCTGGCAGATTACGGCCCGGAGGAATCCCTCAACGAAAGTGCCGATATCGAATGGGTTAACAAGGTTTCCTGTCCGCTTTATTCAATTCATTTCGTTGTAAATTTTTCATTTCGATGGTTGGTGTTGTGATTCACTATGTGTCGGTGTTATATCTATAAGTAGTATGTTGATAAGTTAACCCGTTTATAAATATATGGTAGAAGCGCTAGGCACAAACCCAAAATCTGACCATGCGCTGTAGAAGGTACTCTTTCCAGACAGACGAACCTATAGCTTGTATCGATTTCGCTTTCTCGCACAGTTTTAGATTTGCACTCCGAAGAGCATGTTGTTGAGAAAATATTTATGCTTTTTGTTTCGTTTTATTTATGAATGCATGATTCACTAAGTATGAGACTGAGAATGTTTGGCAAACTAAATCAAGGCTGCAAATTAATTACCTATCAAAGTGTATCTAAATGCATGATAATCGATGGATGTTTCAATAGCTTTTTTTCTTGCTTATTGGATTAAGGGCCGATTTCTTCACCCTGGTTTAAGGGTTAAACCTGGTTTAACTGTATGAGAATGCCTGGCTTAACGGTTAAGCCGAGGTGAAGAAATCGGCCCTAAGATACATACTGAAACTCAACAAATTTATTGAAGATAATGTTTTTGTACAAAGATGTCTTTAAACTACACACCTCATTTAAAAAATTTGGGGTTTTTCAGGTATTCCTTTTGGAGTATCTAAAAAAGATCTTCTTGAGATTCTTCAGGGGCTCCTCCTGAGATTTATCCAGAGGTTGTTTCTGCAATTCCACCAGTAGTTGTTCCAGAGATTCTTCCAAAAAATCCATAAGGGATATCTCACGAAGTTCATGTCATAATACGCCTAGGAGTTCGTCCTTTGATTCCTCCAGGAGTTACAGCCAGCCTCCTGCTAGATTTTCTACTACGATTCTTCTAGGAACTCTACTGAAGAGTTCTTCTTGTGAGACTTCTCCTAGAATTCTTTCCCTGAGATTCTTCAGTAGTTCAGAGTTTTTTCACGGGTTTCTTTGAAAATCCTCCAGGAGCTTCTTTCTTAACATCGTTGGGCATAGCGTATCTTTGTGCCTACCACATGATCCTACTCATGTAAAATGGTCGTTGGCAAAAGAATCACATCTTAGTTGATAAATATGGAAGTGGTAACAGTAAGCTAAGTAGCAGGCTTTTTAAACTGGGGATGTTACATCAAGAAGAAAAAATATTATTAGAAAACAGTAGTTGGCTTCCTAGAATAACTCCTGGTAAAAGAAAAGTCTTGAACGATTTTCAAATGAAAATTCCACAATTTTTTGAAGGAATTCTGATAGATACTGCAGAAACTTTTTGCAGTTTATCCAGAAATTCTCTGTATAAATGACAAAATAAATTGAAATGTGGAAAATATTCGAAAGAATACAAAAATTACCCAGAAATGGCTGAATTTATAAGAAAAAAATGACCAATTTGAAATATTAGCACTACTGCAGAGAATTTGCTAAAGCAATTCCATCTAATAGGTACAGAGGATTTGCTGAAGTATGTTGCCGTGTGCAGCATAGGGTCTTGTACCATTTGGGCAGGTGTACCTCTTTTGGGCACTTGCCGCTATAACTAAGTCAACTTCAAACCGATTGATTTGAAATTTTGTATAGAGTTAGACACTATAACTATGTACAAAAATTCAAATCAATCGGTTTGAAATTGACTTAGAGTAGGGGTCGCTCACTAATCCCAAAGTCGTGACAGAGCTGTGAAAGCGACTCTCTACGAGGTGAGTGTAAATTACATTCACCTCGTGGAGAGTTGCCTTCGCAGCTCACTCACGAATTCGGTATGCGTGTGCGACCCCTACTCTGTTCTGCAAACTTTTAGGCAAAATCACAAGGCAAAAGTCGTCCATATATTGTTTTTTTGATTGCACGCTTCTGAGTTGAGTAATCTGAAAGTGAGTGTAACTCTTTGCAAGTGAGTGTTCCCATCCTTGCTGCAATGCCGATAATTCTAGCAATTTTCTCGGCATAAGCTGGCCCATATCATGTGAAATATTCATCATAAGCCGTCCCATGTTGAATGTCAGGATTTCCGGAGAATGTTCAGGATTCCCTCAGAGATGCTCGAATAGCTTTTTATGCGTATAAATTGCACATGGGATAGCTTTTGAGAAAAAAAAATGAACATTCGACTGCTTATGCTGCAAAATGGAACATGAGACAACTTATGATGAACAACCTGAAAATGAGACAAATTGACTTGATGTTGTTTTCATGGAGTTTCTAAACAAAGTATACTAACCAAGAGTAGATTCTGAAAGTATACGCAAAAAGTAACATGGGACAACTATGCTGCACATGGCAGTATGGGAGGAACCATAAAATCTTAGGATATTGTGTCCAAATAATTGGAGGAAAATGTGTTCAGACAAGCCTGAAAGATATGATCATATAAAGAACTATGCCTATAGCATCCTGGAGAAACCCATGAAAAAAATCTTGGATAAATTCCAATAGGACGACATTGAAAACTGCTTAAAATGATAGTGGAGGAACTCATACAGAGATGCACTACGTAAACAATTAATACGTTAGGTATTAACACGTAACGCATAAGTACGATGGGCATAAATAAAATACGATATACATAATGGACGAATAGCATAATTCTCCATTCTTTTTAAACGTTCATTCTGCCTAATGTCCTTCATGGCTAACGTCTGAAATGCTTTTAAACCCAGCCCAGGGCCATGAGTTTGGCGTATGAACGACTCCATGGGGCTTCTTCGGGTGTTACTGCTTCTGGAATTCCCCTAATAATTTCTTTTGGAATTTCCCCAAAAAGTTTTATGGGATTACTAATGGACATTTTTTTCTGATATTTTACTTATCACCCCACATTTTAGGGGCCCCACAAAAACCGTTTTTGCTTGCCAAACATAAGCTTTATTTTTCATTTCGCTCAAGTACTGTTCAAAAACAGAGAAAAATTGTCTTTCTCATCGACCGAGGGGCCTCCACATCCACTCCTGCCCCGGGTTCCCTCAATCCTTAATCCGGTCCTGAGTACATTCAAGGATCTGAAAAAACGACTAGCCATGATATATCAAGGAAGTTACTAAGGTGTTTAATATGAATTAGCACATGATTTCCATAAAAATCTTTCTCTTCTGTGATTTCTTCGAGATTTCCTACTGGGATTTTTCAGTTCTATTTTGCTTCAGAAATATCTCATGCGATTCCTGATAATCGCCAAGTAGCAACTCGAAAATGCTTCTTGATTTAATTTTGGGATTACTTCTAGAGTTTCGGCAGGGATTTGTGCCAGGATTTCCTTGTTAGATTTCTGCAGACTTTTCTTCAGGAATTCCTTTATATGGTCCTTCTGACATATATCTAGTAGTTCTTTTGGGGATTTCTCCTGAACCTTCTGCTGGGATTCCTCTTACGGAACTACTTGAGAAATAACAGAAAGCACTATTGAACAAATTTTAAAAGAACATCCGGGAGTAATTCAAATCCAATAAATTCTAAGGAACTTCTTAAGAGAAAAAATCCTCAAAGAATCAGACAATTGCAAGGATCACACATAAATCCGGAAATTGATCTTAGTAATTGCAACGATAACCTGCTAGTATATACTTTATATGAGGTCAAGGAATATATCCGTTTGCCGAGAATCCAAAAGCTTGGTAAAATATTTACTGATTCTCGGTAAAATTTTTACCGAGATTTCGGTAGACCATCCTAAATCTGAAAAAAGAAACAATCCTTCAAGCACCTAGTAAAATAATTCCAGAAGGATCCCCAGATTTAGGAATGAATACTAGCTCTTCAAAGCTTCCTACTGGCATACTCAGACACTACACCAGGAGAAATCCCTGCAGATCTGTCTGTTATTTTCTTAGACATTCCTTCTAGAATCCTTCCTTCTTTTGCAACAGAAGATCCTTCTTAGATTCCTCGAAGATTCTCTTTTTCTGGTATTCCTCATGGAATTCATCAAACAGAAATCCTCCAGATATTCCTTCCAAGATTCTAGAAGAATCTCTAAGAGGAATCACAGAAAGATTTTTTCGAGCGATCCCAGAACTCTATGATGAATCCGAAAAGAAACTTCTTGAAAATCCCATAGGAAACTTTTCTGAAAAAATCAGAATGAGCTCTGGAAGAAATAGCAGTAGAAACTGATAGATTTTTTTAATTTTGTAATTGCATTACATAATGACAAAATCATTTTTCAAGTCAAGGAAAAAAACAACGATGGTTTCGATGTTTAGGAAACATAAAAAAAACTAATAAAGTACAGTGTATACATTTTGAATGAAGAATTAGCTTTACGTAGGAATTCACAAAATTAAAATCACGAGAAATCTTAGAAGGACCTTTTTGATGAAGATTTATACCTATATTACGTCCATAGTGTTTCGGGAATTTACATAAACACCACCCCCTCCCCTTGTTGGGCTTTTCTCTCATCACATACCTAATTCACGTACCATGATTTCGCGTGAAATTGATCACTTTTCACAGTTTTTGGCTTCTATTTTATGAATATTTATCGAGATGGTCAAAATCAATGCTTTAAAACAATTACGACCACTGCAAATCATTTTACTGCAATAAATATCATTTAAAATAAGAAATCAGAAATTTTAGTTTCGGGGTGAAATTGTTCAGTCAGTGGAATGTCTTTGTAAGTGCTGAAAACAAATTTTCCATCTGAATTAATCACCCCAGAATGCGAAAAGCTTTGTAAAACTTATACAAGTTTAGTAAATTCTTAATCATTTAAATTGTAAGTTTAATAAATATAAAGAAAACGCCTAAAAGTATGCAACTTTTATGCTAATCAAATCATTACTCGATCACGATCAACGATCAATTCTGACTATACATGTCAATGGTTGCTCCTCCGTGATTGATCTGAACTGGTACCAATTGCACTGAGATCCAACTGAATAAGGGGCTGGGACATTCCACTTATTCTCAAAGTGCAATTTTTAGCAGCTCATGCATATTTGATCAATAACGGCGCCGGCCAAGTCCTTATAGTCAGCTGAGAAGGGAAAGGAATGTTAAAGTGTACTGGTTGTTGCTACTAGAGACCGAGAGCACTCTGCGTCCCCACAACCCGCACGGACTGGGGTATTTGTTAGACGGAAAGGATGGGAGATCTGGGAGTCACCGTTGGGTCGGTGATGCGATCCATGGATAGGGGTTATTTATAGTGTTCGTGATAGATTGTGTGAGCAAGAGAAAGTGGATAGAAAGATACAAAGTAGGATGAAAAGGACGGGCCAGGGATTGAACCCATGACCTTCTGCATACGAATCAGAAACGGTAGCCACTAGACCACTAAGCCCGTCTTCTTTATTACTTTAGAAAAAGTACAATTTTATGCATAGATATCAATATTTATAGAACTTTTGATGACGAAATCGGGTTTAGCGAACACTTGGCAGCTATAAACATTCATTCTAACATTTATTCAGTTTGCGATACAACTACGGTAATAAAAGTTTGAGGGCCCATATAGCCGAGGCGGTAAACGCACGGGTATTCAGCATGACCATGCTGAGGGTGACGGGTTCGATTCCCGGTCGGTCCAGGATCTTTTCGTAAAGGAAATTTCTTTGACTTCCTTGGGCATAGAGTATCTTCGTGCCTGCCACACGATATACACATGCAAAATGGTCATTGGCAGAGGAAGCTCTCAGTTAATAACTGTGGAAGTGCTCATAGAACACTAAGCTGAGAAGCAGGCTTTGTCCCAGTGAGGACGTTACGCCAAGAAGAAGAAGAAGAAGAAAAGTTTGAAAGTGTCTTTGAAATTTGCCAAACACGCAGTTTCGGAAAATATAAAATTTAATATAGAAATGTGTGACCAATTAGCTATAAAACATGTAAACTCATCATTCAATAACCCTTGAGCCAGATGATGGTCATTTTGTACATTTTTGTTTTTAAGTTCAAAGCTTTATTTTTGAAAAATAAAAATTGCCCTCACGTCTATCAGTTTCACCCCACTGATCAATTTCACCCGAAATCACGGTACTGGCACACTTTCCTGGACCCTCCTTCTGTCTCAAATGTTACAAATAATTTGTGGAAACGTTCAGAATAAATACCTTCAGGAGTTCCTGAAAAAATCTCAGAAGGAAATACTGCATGAATTTCAAAATGAACTCAGAGGCGATCACAAACAAATATGTTCATCAGATGAATTTCCTTCCTCAAATCATACACTGCTAAAAAACAACAAAACCTTTTATTGGCTTCTAAACACTTCAACTTCCGAAGCGTCGATGGGCGTATGAGTAAAGCACGCACTCGCTAACCTTGACGTTCCTGGTTTGATTCCAGGTTGCGATTTTTTTTAATTTGTGCAAAATATTTCATAAAAATATATATGAATGTCATAAGACATAGTTTCAGTTTTTGTACGTTATCGGTGTGATTTTCATACGTGAGTGTTATGAAATTTATACAGTAACAGTAACAATAATGGTTGGCGCTTTGAATTCAAAATCATAGTTCGTAACTATGATTTTCGCAAGAAATTCTTGTGGCAAAAAATCATAGATGATTCGTATGATTTTCAGAGTTGCAGTTTCCTCAGTGTAGGTTATTTTTCTAGTTTTACCATGAAGGCCGAACGATTTTGGACAAATGACGTTCTGCCAAATGACATTCGATCAAATGACTTGGGACCAAAAACTGGAACCTTTACCGGTTATTTCGATCTAAAAACTTTCTATCGTTCTAGAAATAGTTCTAAAAATCGTTCTAGAAACAACAAAGATTGACTCATTTCAGCACCAGATAGCCAAAAATGCACCATGGATAAGGGGAATATCTAGTTCAAACGCAGAAAGTGATAGCAAAAATCTTTAGATACCTAAATATATTTCAATAATTTTATGATAATTAGCTTTCAGAAGATTTCCATAAAATCATTGCAGAAAAGTATCTCTGGAGATTCTAGTCGAGAGAGTAAATTTTGGAATCTGAAATAGGTAATTTGTGAAGGAATCCCTGGGCAGATTTCTGAAAGAAACCATGGATGTAGTCTTACAAAAAGTTTTGACTGCGTTCTTAAGCACATACTGAAGAACGTACAGCGGAGTTCTTGGGTAGAGGGACAGAAATGTGTTGAAAAAGTGCTGGAGAAATCCCAGTGCTGAAAATGTTATTTCGACATATACAAATTCAACCGCCTACAGCTAATTTCAGAAGCTGGACCCGAGAATATGGTACATGGAAAACTTGTGCAGCTAGATCAGTTCTACAAGCAAGTCACGGAAAACCCGCTCTTTTTCGAATATTTAAGGTAAATGTCAAGGACTACCTTTGAAAAATGCCTATTGATATTCACCATCGGATCGACTGTTGATATTGAAATTTGGAGGTTATGGTTTTCGGCCTTGGAGAAATTACTTAAAAACGAAACTTAAGCATCAGTTTTAGAGCTATTCGTCCCAGGACTAACTTAAAATATTAATTTCAGAAGCTTAGTCGGGGATGTATTCAACAATTCATCCAGATATTTTTTCTGAGAATTCGGAATTCTGAAAATTCTGAATTTCTAAATTTCTTCTAATGTTTTTCTTTAATAATTTCCAGATAGGAAATCCTATCACAGACAAACAGACGTACCACTGGCGAAATATCCATCGACCACCCTTTTAAGGATCGTTTTAAATCTTCATAATTGTGGCATTCACAATCAGAAAGGCGCGCATCGTTTTTCTTTGCGTTTGACATTTCACACTAGCGCCTTCTGTTGACGATATTGCACAACATATTGTTCCGTGCAACGTTTCCACCAGGTGATACTAGTATGAACTGGGCAATAGATTTTCACGAAAATTGTTCTAAATGTTACGTCTGTATGTTTGTGTTTTTACTTTTAGTATAGGTTCTGCATAGGTTCTTCCAGAAATTCTAGGGGTTTTGTCAAAAGATGCATTTAGAATTTCGTAAAATTTCAAGGATTCCGCCAAATATTCCACCTGAGATTTCCCAAACAATACTTCCAAAAAGTCGTATAAAGAGTTTAAAAGTTATTTTAGAAAAATTCTCTCCTAATTGTATTGATTATGTAAAATGAAATAAACTGATTAGCTAGTAGACTTTGAAGTTTATAGAAACAATCTCACAAAGCATGTAACTAGCATAATGTGCATTGTTTGTTTCATGGAATGCAACATTCAGTTAGCATGATACTTGGTTTACTAATATCACTTATCCCCTGTACATAGACAAAATGATCGGGACAGGCAATTTTTTTACTTTTCAGAGAATGTAGCTGTAACTAGCTAAAAACTAGCTGTAACTTTTCGAAACGTGCATAAAATATACTCAAATTTTCACTGTAAGTTCATCAACTAGTTGTGTATCAGTGGACAAAATTTGGAAAAGATCGGGCTATTCTGTATGAAGTAATAAAGATTCTAGAATAAGGTATAATTATCCGATAGCCATCTTTGAGCTTGATATCTCCGGATTCAATGAGCCGAATACAATGAAATTTTGACTATTCATGGCTTATTATAATGAAATTTGAAAAACTTTTGACACAACTAAAAATTCTTAGTACAGAAGAAAATTATTACGATTAGTTAATTTTCCTATTAAAACACCAAATTTTCTAAAACTTCAACACCGTTTCAAAATTCAAGATGCTAATTATAATTCAATTAAATTCCTTCTAATTGTCTTTAATATAAATATGTTTTGAAGGAAAGTAACAACATAGCCTTCAATTAAGAAAAAGTATTGGGATGCACATTAAAAATAGACCAATTTACTAAAAAATCATAAAATAAATAAAATCGCTATAACTTTTCTTCTTATTAATAATTTAAAGTTGTGTCAAACGTTTTTCTAAGTCATAAATGGACAAAATTTCATTGCATTCGGTTCATTGAATCCGGAGATAAAACAGCTCAAAGTTGGCTATCGGATAATTATACCTATTTCTTGAATCTTTATAACTTCGTGTAGAATAGCCCGATCTTTTCCAAATTTTGTCCACTGATACACAACTAGTTGATGAACTTCCAGTAAAAATTTGAGAATAGTTGATGCACTTTTAAAAAAGTTACAGCTAGTTGAACATTTTTGGAAAAGTGAAAATTTTGCCTGTCTCGATCATTTTGTCTATCCCCTGTACCTTGTACTTGGTAGTTAATTATTCACGAAAGCTTTGCATTCAGCACTGTTAAAAAAAAAACATTTTTTTTATTTGATCATAACAATTGATCGATTCTTCTCTTCCCTAGCGATGGGTTCGCCGGTTGATGCGCCTGTGCGCGCTAGTATCGCTCACTTCGGTATCGATGAACACACCGAAAACGTTCGAGAGATATCCGTTTCTCCAATATCTCACACTATGCAGCGATACCGTAGTCACCTTGCTGTTCACAGCGGAAATGATTGCCAAAATTCACATACGGGGCCTGATAAGGGTAAGTTGAGTAAGTTTCTATAACGTTCTGTTGCAGTGGTTTATTAAGTTTAACTTTTCACTCGTAATTTCAGGGAGAAGCACCATACCTGAAGGATCACTGGTGCCAATTCGACGCTTCCATGGTGTTCTTCCTTTGGGCGTCCGTGGTGCTGCATATCTTCGAGATGCTTGGAATATTACCCAAATTTCACTATCTCACCATCTTGCGAGCACCGCGGCCCCTGATAATGATTCGCTTCCTCAGAGTCTTCCTAAAGTTTTCCATGCCAAAAAGTCGAATCAACCAGATTTTCAAACGATCCAGTCAGCAAATCTACAACGTCACGTTGTTCTTCCTGTTCTTCATGTCGCTGTACGGATTGTTGGGAGTACAGTTCTTCGGCGAACTGAAGAACCATTGCGTTCTCAATACGACGGAAAAAGAGTAAGGAAGTTGCGATAGATTCGAAGATTTGTTTCAAAGACATAATTGGGTATTGTTTGTTTACAGGGGTCTAACCGTGAATTCCTTAGCAATACCAGACACATTTTGTTCAACGGATCCTGACTCCGGATATCAATGTCCCACTGGCATGAAATGCATGAAAATGGACTTTCTCACTAATTACGTACAGGGCTTCAATGGATTCGAAGATATTGGTAGGATATCCAAATCACTTCCAAATAATTTATTAGTAAAACATTTTCCTTTCTAGCTACAAGCATATTCACGGTTTACCAGGCAGCCTCCCAAGAGGGCTGGGTCTTCATAATGTACCGTGCCATAGACAGTCTTCCAGCTTGGCGAGCAGCATTCTACTTCAGCACGATGATTTTCTTCCTAGCATGGTTGGTGAAGAACGTTTTCATCGCTGTCATTACCGAAACGTTCAACGAAATTCGGGTCCAGTTCCAACAGATGTGGGGAGTTCGAGGACAAATTCAAAATAGCACTGCGTCTCAGACGATAACTGGAGATGACACCGGCTGGAAGTTGATTACAATCGATGAGAATAAGCATGGTGGCCTAGCCAACGAAACCTGCCACACAATTTTGAAATCTCCGTACTTTAGACTGCTGGTTATGTCTACGATCTTGGCAAATGGAATCGTAACCGCTACAATGCACTTCAAACATGACGGAAGGCCAAGACAAGTTTTCTACGAAAAGTACTATTACATTGAAATGACGTTTACCTTTCTGCTGGATCTAGAAACACTATTCAAGATATATTGTCTCGGCTGGAGGGGCTACTTCAAGCACTCGATCCACAAATTCGAACTGCTGCTAGCCATCGGAACGAGCCTGCACATTATCCCCGGACTGTACCTTTCCGGATTTACGTATTTCCAAGTGCTGAGAGTGGTTCGTCTGATCAAGGCTTCGCCCATGTTGGAAGGATTCGTGTACAAGATCTTCGGTCCCGGAAAGAAGTTGGGATCACTGATCATCTTCACCATGTGTTTGCTGATCATCAGTTCTAGCATTTCGATGCAACTGTTCTGCTTTCTTTGCGACTACACCAAATTCGAAAGCTTTCCAGATGCATTCATGTCTATGTTCCAGATCTTGACGCAAGAAGCTTGGGTGGAAGTAATGGATGAGACAATGATACGCACGAGTAAAACACTGACTCCTCTGGTTGCCGTTTACTTCATATTGTACCACTTGTTCGTCACTTTGGTAAGATTTTGGAATAATATATCATAGGGTATTACTAACTATCAAACACTTTGTGTAATTTTAGATTGTGTTAAGTTTGTTCGTGGCGGTCATTTTGGACAATTTGGAGTTAGACGAAGACATCAAGAAGCTGAAGCAACTTAAGTTTCGAGAACAAAGTGCTGAAATCAAAGAAACGCTGCCATTTCGATTGAGAATTTTTGAAAAGTTTCCCGATTCACCGCAGATGACGATTTTGCACAGGATTCCCAATGATTTTACATTGCCGAAGGTTCGCGAATCGTTCATGAAGCAGTTCGTGATCGATATGGATCCTGAAGATCCAGCGTTCGTCGAGGGTTATAAACGTCCCGTGTCGGAATGTTGGGAATCGAAGGTTGTGTATCGGAAACAGAAACCGGTCAACGTGATGAATAAAACGGCCAAGGTGCGATCAGTTGGAAGCAGTTTGAGAAAGATGGCCATCACGCACATAATCAACGATTCCAACAACCAACGGCTGATGTTGGGCGATTCGGCTATAATTCCCCAAGCTGGGGCAAAATCTGGCCTGAAATCGCAAGGAACCATCACGCAACACAAACCATGGAGAATGGATCAGAAGAAGTTCGGATCGAGATCGATTCGCCGCAGCGTCCGAAGTGGTTCGATAAAACTCAAACAAACCTACGAGCACCTGATGGAGAATGGAGATATTGGCGGAACGGGACGGGTAACATCTTCTCGAGCCAGACCACACGATTTGGATATCAAGATATTGCAAGCAAAACGACAGCAGGCGGAAATGCGACGAAACCAGCGGGAGGAAGATCTGCGAGAAAATCATCCCTTTTTCGATACGCCACTTTTTGCCGTACCGAGGGAGAGCAAGTTTAGAAAGATATGCCAACGAATCGTGCACGGCCGGTACGATGCCAGGCTGAAAGATCCGCTGACGGGAAATGAGCGAAAAGTGCAGTACAAAAGTATGCAGTAAGTATAAATTTCAAGAATTTTTAAGTTTAAATGTTAAAAAAAATCATAGGTGATACAAGCTGATTACGCAATCCGTAAAAGGTTATATTCGCAGCAACTATTCGCCTTTTCTATCCTCAATTATGTGCTTTGTCTTGTTTGAGTTAATCCTTAAGCCTATACTCACTGTCTCCTTCTACAGAGGAGCATAAGCTTCCTCCACTACCTTACGCTAGCTAGCATGTGTGACCGTGCGATGATAGTGCACGCCAGACCTCCTATACGCTCCTTCGAATTGGAAAAAGCGTCACCCTGCTTCAATCCATTCAAGATCACAAACGATGTAGACACTTCGTCTGCGATCCAAATACTTGACCAGCGTTGCGCGTATCGGCTTAATTAATTTTGCTAAATTAGTTGACTTAATTTGTTTTGAAATAATGCAATTTCTTTTCACTGAATCGTACTTATTTACCTTACCGATCAGACTAAGGCCTGAGTGTCCTCTGCTGTACGTCGGAGTCGTCTCCATTTTACTCGGTCCATGGCAGTGCCACTCCGGTTCCACACTCTGTGAATGGTTCACAAATCGTCCTCCACTTGATCGACCCACCTAGCTCGCTGTGCACCACGCCTTTTTGTATCGGTCGGATGGTTCTCGAGAACCATTTTAATCGGGTTAGTTCTCTCAGCAGCTGACGCAGCTTTTGATTTATTCGCCTTCTCTAAGTCCGGTCTGCCATCTGCACTCCGCCGTAGCTGGTACGCAACACCTTCCGTTCGAAAACTCCAAGGGCGCGTTGGTTGTCTGCACGTAGAGTCCATGCTTCGTGCCCATAGAGGACTATCGGTCTAATCAGCGTTTTGAAAATATTTAACTTCGTGTGAGTTAACTTTGTTCGATCGTAGACTCCAAAGTAAGCTCGATTTTCTGCCACAATGCGTCTCTGAATTTCTCTGCTGATGTTGTTGTCGGTGGTCGCCACCCAGTGAGCCTTCGACCGCCTTGATTTCACCACCGTAGATAGAGACTCGGGGTGGCGAGCGTGGTAATTCCTCCCTAGAGCCCTTTGGTATCATGTACTTTGTCTTCAACACATGATTGACTAATCCGATTTACCTGGCTTCATTCATTATTCGGATGTATGTTTCCGCCATCGTCTCGCATTAGCGCCGTCCATGCGGGAAAGAAGACGTACCCGGATATCGGCGTGGCGAGGTATCTTGAGACCACACAAGAATATCAAGCACTTGAAGTGATCGATGTCCACTTTCTAGAACTCGAGGAGTAAGCACGGTTTACCTTCCGTCCGTAGCTGATGATGTCGTCGGCCTCGTTTTTCACCAGCTGCAGGCACTGAGAGCGCTTGTTAAAAAAACCGATGTCGGTGTACCGAAAATTTTCTTCAGCGTGGAAATCGTATCGTCGATTTGGATGTCCTTTGGAAGCCTGAGCAGAATGTAGTTCACGTAGCGGCTGTGTGAAGCATGATCCAACTTCCGCAGGAGAAGACGTACCTTGGCCGCGTCGTCGAGATTTCGGGCGTCGTTTTCGAAAAGGTCCGAATAACGTGCATACCACTTTTCGAAGGTGATGCCGTTTCGGGATCGTACATAAACTCGTTGATGTTCGTGGAGAGGGACTCCAGCACTTTCTCCTGGCTGATCGGTGTCGGCGTGGCCAATCGTTGAAGCAGTTGAGCCATTTTCAGAATCGCTGCTGTGCTGTTTTGGAAGTTGGAACTCGCTGCGTAAGGAACCGTCGTCACCAAAAATGTTGTGTTTCGGCCAAAAAACGATGTATTTCGGAATCAACCAAAGCAGTGAAAAAATGTGGTTTAGGCAAATTAAAATACGAGCTAATTTATAAAAGTCTATACTTCACCATTGTTCACTGCAAAAGAGACCGAGTAAGGCTCGGGCAACGCGCAGGTTGCTGTGAAAACGGGTTGCTAATGGCATCCAATTTGAATTTGATTTTTTGCGCGGCGTGCTACGATCACGCCTAACAAATATCATCAGCGAAACCAAGCAGTGTAAAAATCGTTCCCGTGTCACTGAATCGTACGCTGCTTTCAAATCAATGAACGCAACGGGTCTGCTTAGTATATGGTAAATTAGCAGAAACATTAGAATGTGACTTTTTGAACACTTTCATGAAACATGAAAAATATCAACTAAAAATTATGGCAAAACGTGTCTATATCTAATGAATGTTCTCTTTCACATTTCAGCAATTTCCTGGGCCTCGTAACATATCTCGACTGGGTGATGATCTTCGTGACGACACTATCCTGCATATCGATGATGTTCGAAACACCACAGTACAGGGTGATGGAACACATAACCCTACAGATCGCCGAGTACATTTTTGTCATCTTCATGAGTCTCGAGCTGGCTCTCAAGATTCTGGCAGACGGACTATTCTTCACCCCCAAGGCGTACATCAAAGACGTAGCATCCGTGCTGGACGTGTTCATCTACGTTGTTTCGCTTTCGTTTCTGATATGGATGCCCCGTCAAGTGCCGAGCAGTTCATCGGCGCAGCTGTTGATGATTCTCCGTTGTTTGAAACCATTGCGGATATTTACCCTGGTGCCTCACATGCGCAAAGTGGTGTACGAGCTGTGTCGAGGCTTCAAAGAAATTTTACTCGTATCAACGTTATTGATTCTGCTGATGTTCATCTTTGCCAGCTACGGAGTACAGCTCTACGGAGGACGCTTGGCACGTTGCAACGACCCGACGATCATCAAGAGAGAAGACTGCGTCGGAGTGTTCATGAGACGGGTATTCGTGACGAAGATGAAGTTGACGCCAGGTGTAAACGAATCTTATCCAGCTATGCTGGTTCCAAGAGTTTGGGCCAACCCAAGAAGGTTTAATTTTGACAACATTGGGGATGCTATGCTGGCGCTGTTTGAGGTCCTCTCGTACAAGGGATGGATTGATGTACGAGATGTGTTGATCAAAGCGCTAGGTCCGGTGCACGCCATCTACATCCACGTGTACATTTTCCTTGGCTGTATGATCGGATTGACACTGTTCGTAGGTGTCGTGATTGCCAACTATTCTGAGAACAAAGGAACGGCGCTACTGACCGTAGATCAGCGCAGATGGTGCGACTTGAAGAAGCGGTTGAAGATTGCCCAGCCTCTACATTTGCCACCGCGTCCAGACGGAAGGAAATTTAGGGCATTCGTCTACGACATAACGCAGCACATTGCTTTCAAACGTTGCATAGCGGTAGTAGTACTGGTGAACAGCATGCTCCTCTCGATAACGGTAATATTTTGTGGAATGTTCAAAGTAACCAGTGTTGATTGTCTGTTATCTTCTCTCTTTCCGTTCTGACAATCAACAATGATCCACTAATAGAGAGTAGCTTAGCGACTCGAATGAATAACTCTACTATATTTCTATTACAGTGGACGAAGGATGAAATTCATACAGAACGGCTGGTGATTGTCAGCACGTTGCTGACCTTCGTGTTCGTGATAGAAGTGGTCATGAAGAACATCGCCTTCACTCCCAGAGGATACTGGCAATCACGACGGAATCGATATGACCTCTTGGTAACTGTAGCAGGGGTAGTGTGGATATTCCTCCAAACAACACTGAGAGTGAGATGTCTAAATACCACTGAATTGAAACAATTCATTTTTAACCTAATCTTGTTTTAGAGCGACTTATCATATTTCATTGGTTTTATGGTTGTCATATTGAGATTTTTCACAATAACTGGCAAGCATACGACCTTGAAAATGTTGATGCTAACGGTCGGTGTCTCAGTGTGTAAATCGTTCTTCATCATCTTCGGAATGTTTCTGCTAGTATTCTTCTACGCGCTAGCAGGAACGATTCTGTTCGGTACGGTAAAATACGGCGAGGGAATCGGGCGGTAAGTACCCTCACGCACGATGGCTATGTAGCGTCCCCGTTAGATCTTTGGTTTTACCATACACAATCCCACCATCTTTATCGAGCACCCTCAATGGCTAAGCAAAAACCAAGCAAAATTCACTCTGTAGTTAAACGTACTCGTGACTGTCCCCGCAGCGAGAGTGAGGAAATATCTGATGAATTAAGTTCGAACCGATCTCCTGTGTTGGGCCGGGCTCGAATCTTTTGTTGGATAAAAGCCTGGTTGAGATCACCCATAGAATGAAAATAATTTCGAAAACGAAATCCCCGCTTAGTTCATTTGATAATTCCCGAGTTTTTAGTTCTGCAGGCTGAGTATTGCTTTGTAATCAAGTGATCGAATTAATGCCAGAAAAAAAAACACTACTCAATTACTGACACTCAACAGCAAAGATTATATTTCATAAGATAGTATCGTGAAACGGGAAAATTTTCAGCGCCTTTTCTCAATTTTTGGGAGACCCATATTTTTTTGTGTAAGAAAAAGTCACTGGTCGGGTTGTATAATCTGTAGCCTTCCACTTCATCTGCGTATCCCACGAATACACATTTGGTTGATTTCGGATCTAACTTTTTACTTTAACCTTCTCTGCTTCAGAATATGTACCATGGCGACAGAACCGAATTCTTCGGGTATCCTATGTAGGGTTTCTTTCCCGTCCATGCTTCTTCTGGAGTCTTGCCTTGCAGGATACGCGCCGTCGTAGCCAAGGTTTTTATATAATGGAAGGTTAAGCAGGACGTTTAGTTTGTGGAGAAAAGCAGAGGAAGCCAAATTTCAAAGGAATTTGCTGAGGAGGGGTGTTTGTTTTCAGAATTTCTCACGATGAAAAAATAACGGCCGCTCAGCCAGTTTTGACATCTAAGACTACCTTAGAATATGTAAATACCTTGGTCGTAGCGATTGATGAAATACACTGCGGTGTTCACCGCTTCCACCCAAAATCACTTCTGCATCTTAGCTTCATTCAGCATACTTCGGACTTTCTCCAGGTTTCTTTTATTCATCCGTTCCGGTTTCCCGTTCTGTTCTGGAGTACACGGACAAGATTTCTGATGTCGAATTTCATCCTGCCTCAGGCCGGCACTGAATCGCCCGTTCATGAATTATCAGCCGTTGTCTCTACTCAAGATTTTCAGTTTTGTCGTTCAGCCGTTACTTTAAAATCTTCATAAGCATGATATAGGGTAATTAATGTATTTTGGACAGGCTGAGGACAACATTGGAAAATTTGTCTCTTTAATTGCTTAAAAACCTATTGAATATTTTGAAAAATTACTAATACGATCATAATATGACTGTTCTGTGCGTTCCTGGTGACAAAAACCTTAACGAAAGCATTTAAAGCTTAGAAAATCTTAGAAATAGCTACACCAAAACAGTTTATTTTTGGACCAGTAATGGTACATTATATGTAGCTTATGGGTCATTCCACGCCAAGTGACCGACCGCTTGCAATCGACCATCACGGATTTGAACCAAAGGAGACTGGGCGAATCTGGGCCCGGAATGTACACCAATGACCCATAGCTCTTTCGAAAGGTCTAGTTGAGACAAGAAAAAGTTGCTATGGGGCCAAAAATATTCATCATGGGAGAAAAAAGTTATTTGACATTGTATGGGACGGATTTTAGTTGTTTTTGTAGTAATTATTTGCATCATTTTTTACAAGCAACCAATCTCAAATAAACCAAATGTCTCATCTGTCAGTGTTATACACAATAATAAGTCATTAAAAGACACAGACACGTTTAATGCTTCCAGTGAGCTATTTGCTCTTTGAAGGACGCACGACACTAGACAACGGACTAGCATGCAACGCCCAGTGGCACAGCCGAAAACTTTTTCTGACAGCTGCGGCGGGAATCGAACCCGCGCTCCTTAGCACGATGCGACTAAAGGCTTGGTGACCTTAGCCGCACGACCACGATTTCAGGAACAGGCCAGTGCACAAAAAAGGTTGGGATTTCTGCAAGTTTTTTTTTGGGAAAAAGAGGAGGGGCACGTGTGTATTAATCTATGTATTAATATTACTATAGTGGAATGAGTATAACCAAAGGTACTATACCTAAAAACCCATCCCTTGAGCAAGTGCTTGTGTAATGTACAGATTCTTATGTTGAAACACAGTGAAACATATCAAAATATAAGGGGAGTATAAAAAAAAAACTTTTTGAGTCAAGTGAAACTTGGCATTTAATTAAGGTGTTTTTATTATGTGATAGTGATGCATAAGGTTCTATGGATAATATTCATTGCTGTACCGTGAGGATACCAGAAAAAATGTGACTTTAGGTAGACGACAATGCTTTCAATAAGAAGCTCGGTTACTTAGGATGTTTGATCTCAGCAAAAACATTGTTACCTTGGGAATAGTAAGTGAATTCAATATACATATAATGGATCTAAGAAGATTCGGATACCGAGAGAAATACCTAGGGCTATTCCAAAAATGAAACGAGATGCAAAAAAAAGCTGGCGATTTATGGAGCTAGATGCTAGTAAAAAGCAAAGAGTTACTGGAAAAAGCTGACGATTTGAACAAAAAGCTCATATTAGAGCAGGAAGTGGAAGATTCTGAGAAGAAGCAGATGAATCCCAGAGAAGTCAAGAAAAACCTCAAGAAACTTAAAAAAACTGGGTATTCTGGAAAGCAACCGAGGGCTCTAGAAACATGCTGGTGGTTCTGAGGAGGAAGTGGTGATTTCAAAGGAACTAGAAAAAATAATGGAATTTAAAGATAGAAGCTTTGGATTCTAGCTAGGATTGGATAAGACTGACAGAAATAAGGGTTTCTGAGGGACAGCTGTTTGTGTTTGAATAAACGGGCGATTAATTGTGATATGATATCACTGATATCGAGAGGCACAATCAGTGCTGAAAATTTCATGTGAAAAATGCCAAATGATATTCACCGTGAATATCATTCGGCATTTTTCGAAGGTAGCCCGTGACATTTACCTTAAAGATTCGAAAAATAGCAGTTTTTCCGTGACTTTCTTGCAGAACTGGTCTAGCCGCACAAGTTTTTCATATACCATATTCTCAGGTTCTGCTTCTAAAATGAGCTGTAGGTGATTGAATTTAGATTTGACGAAATGAATTTTTCAACACTGGGCACAATAGAAAGCTTTGTAGGCGATGTGGGGACGAATGTCATAAGGCGCAAGGCAGGTCAAACCATCCCAAGTGCTTGATTTTTTGCGGGAAATATGCGAACAACATGTATAGCGGTCCTAGTCTTCAAAAGAACTTTGTTGATAAGTCACAGTACAAACCTGAACTACTGTGACGCAAACCTGCAACTGCTGATTCGGACAGTCGCTGAGTGGGAGATGGATATCGCCGTCCTAACAGACCACCCATACCAAAAACCCACCGATAATGGCAACTGGATCGGCGATATGAACAACTGGTGAATACCCCGTCTAGGAGTACGTGTTGGATCAGTTCACTCAGATACTGGACTGTATGACCGCTGAGCTGATAGGGCAAAGACCGCGTGACAGGTGATTCTAATGCCTGGATTGTGTAAAGGGGATGCCGTTTCACGAACCAGCTTGGTCAGACTCTGCTATAGGCTCTGACCATGCTAGGTTTCGCACTGGCTAATGTCGGTACTTAAATGCCTTTAGCCGGAAAGGAGTCGATTATTGACTATAAAGATTCATCCATGTCAATGAGTACCTACTTGTAGGCCGCGCCTTTGCATATTTTGTCGTGCTTTAGCACGAGGATATTTTTTTTCGAGTGCGGCGGCTTCAGAGTTTATGAACTTGACATTGCTCATCATCGTCTTCAAAATCTCTTAGTGCTTAGACTCGTTTGTCTGGATGACGAGGGTGCCTTCCTTCTTGCCCTTGGCATTTTCCCTTATACTTCTTCTTGCCTTAGCGTCCCTAAGCTCATGTTCCTCATTCTTCTTTCTTTTCTTCTTCTGGCTGTCCACAAGGTCCTGAAAGCGTTCTCCCCCTTACCCGCCCTAATCTGTGATCGCTGAGGACCTACACATAGTCGTAAGCCCCTGCTCCCTTCGATCTGGGACGAGCCGGCCGATTAAGGCCCACTCTTCCAAGCTTGCAAGTATTGCTGCTCTTCACTCTCCAGGTTAAAAACCGGCCTTACGAACGCCGCCTGGTAGCACCTCTCCTGTCGGCTGCTCAGCCACCTCCATTTTTCTGCACTCTACTCATCCCTATGTTTTATGGCCTTCATCAACCATGATTCATCCATGACCTCTCCCGCCATGCGGGTCAGGAAGAAAATGGGGTTCCCTATACTGGCAATTCGCGCACAGCTACCTCATACTGCCCCTACACTGCTCAAGGCGAAACTGGAAGCATTTTCTCAGTTTTTTGGTTTTTGATTTTTAATAAAATAACGAAGCAATATTTTCAAAATCGGTTTTCGTGCACATGTAGAGTATGGATCAAGGTATCTCCTGAATTTTTCCTTGGTGGAAAAAGTTTTTCGTTTTTGCAGAAACCATTTTTTTGTGCAATTTTGTTTAAAAATGGTTTCTGCAAAAACGAAAAACTTTTTCCACCAGGGAAAAATTCAGGAGATACCTTGATCTATACTCTACATGTGCACGAAAACCTATTTTGAAAGTATTGCTTCGTTATTTTATTAAAAATCAAAAACCAAAAAGTGAGGAAATGGATCCAGTTTCGCCTTAAAGAGTTACCTTGCTTACCCGCTTCGTGCGAAGAGGTTAAACCCCAGAGAACCAGGAGTCGCATAAGAATGCATGTAGTACACCGTAAAAAGTACCATTTTAAGCTTCTATCGCATATATGTATGGCGGAGGAATAATTTTCATCGCATATGATGTTATTTTTGTACTTATTGCGATGTATCTGGAAAAGTCGCATAAGAATACAAATCAACTTTTATATTTCTCAAAAGTGTGCGAACGTATCAAATAAATTCGCTCAATAGCACACTGCGATGATTACATATACGACTTCTCTTGGTACTTGTCATATTATGCCAGTTTAACTTGCATTAGTGTACGAATGAAATCGCATGAATGAAAAAATAAACTCGTTAAAGAGTTCATAACAACTCGCATAAGCTCGAAACGTTTACGTTGACATAAATCGCATTATATGTGAAAACATTGAAATATTGAAAGAGGTGCTGTTGGACTTTCCACGCAGTGCCAAATAACTACAAAACAGTGAATAGTCATCGTTATGGTTATAAACTCATTAGTTTTGTTTTGTGGCTCTGATAATCAATAATAGATGACGCTAGCCAGAGAGGAGAAGTGGAAACAATGCGGGAAATACCGCTTAGTCGGTTTTATCTCCAGATAGTCTGGCGAACACGCACGAAAAGTTTGGCTCGATACTTCAAAGGTCATTAGTTTGACACTGAGATGACAATAATTGTTTTTTTTTTCGAATGTTATAAGGTCGCATAAGGTGTTATGTTACGTCGCAATAAGGCACACCGTACTTCACGTAAGATGTAGCTTCAAGTCTTTTGGCGTTATGGTTTTCCCGCCAATGCACGTATATTGGCTCCACTTTTGCACGCATAAGACACTTTTGCTGCATCGTATGCGATGTAACTTAACTGCATAAAAGTGCGTATAACACGGTCATAAACTTCATTATACGTGCTAACTCGTTGTCTGGGGCTCGCCACAATCGCTACTAACTGATTTTTGATTATTTATTTATTTATTTATTTATTTACTTCTTACAACTTATAACAGCACAAATAATCTTCTAATGATTTTCAAAGTATGTGTGTTACAACTAATACCAATGAGCAACTACATATTAGATTTAAAGAAAATGCTGGTTCTTTGCCTAAAAGAAAAGTAACTATTTGTAGATCTGCAGTTTCTGGCCCAGATTCATTCAGATGGGCAGATCATTCCAATTATTGTTGTTCTCAGTTTGCAATTCCACGAGTGGCAGTGGAAAAACGTCCACCACGACATGCATTGACGCGTGAGGGACAAGCCACTGTGACGGATGCATTGGATAGATACCCCACAGGCTTCGTTAACGATGGAGCACCTTCTTCACCACTTCGATCATTTATTCCTTAATTCCAAGATATCCGAGATATTGAAAGTTTTTGACCTTCTCTTCTACTCTTCCAGCTACTATTATGTTGGAGGGGTAGTCCGTGTTGACATCTAATGATTTGGTCTTGCTGACATTGAAAGTTAGACCTGTCTCAAAGAAACGTTCGGCTAGGTCATTAAGCTTACTCTGCTTGACAAAGCACTATTGGTATAGTAGGGCTACATCATTAGCCAAATGGAAGTCGTTCAGATGCTTCATAGTGATGGGCTGCTAATGTAGCCAACAATTCGATGCACGGTCAAATGCCCCCATAAATATCTCGTTGATTACGATAAGGAATAGTAGCGGTGATAGTACATCCTTGTCTCACAACCCTTGCGACAACCCGGTTGGTCGAATAAAGCTTGACTCTGATGAAAGCGATTTTTTTTCATACTCTCTTTATATTTTGATGTGTTTCACTGTGTTTCAACATAAGAATCTGTACATTGCACAAGCACTTGCTCAAGGGATGGGTTTTTAGGTATAGTACCTTTGGTTATACTCATTCCACTATAGTAATATTAATACATAGATTAATACACACGTGCCCCTCCACTTTTTCCCAAAAAAAAAAACTTGCAGAAATCCCAACCTTTTCTGTGCACTGGCCTGTTCCAGAAATCATTATTATCTACTTTTTGTAATAGAATGACTTATTATTGTGTATAACACTGACAGATGAGACATTTGGTTTATTTGAGATTGGTTGCTTGTAAAAAATGATGCAAATAATTACTACAAAAACAACTAAAATCCGTCCCATACAATGTCAAATAACTTTTTTCTCCCATGATGAATATTTTTGGTCCCATAGCAACTTTTTCTTGGCTCAATTAGACCTTTCGAAAGAGCTATGGGTCATTGGTGTACATTCCGGGCCCAGACTCCATACATTTTTGCCCAGTCTCCTTTGGCTGAAACATTTGGTTCGATGGAAAAAGAAAAAAATCCAAATTTTGGTGCCGATCGGATCACCCCTCGGCCCATGGCAGCACCCCTCGTTTTGGCCGGTATGAAAATTATCCTCTCCTTCTTTTATTTTTATCATTGAAACGATTGCACATACACATTTTCAACCTTCGGCTTTTTTAAAGGAAATCGTTCAGGGAATCCAGAAAAATATTATTTTTTTTGATACAGTGTTGCCAGATATCAAATTTTTCAATTTTAAAACTAAAAATCGATTTTTCTCAAAATACGTATATTTTGATTTTTAAAATTTTGATTCCATCGTGTTTATCAGACGTTTTTCGATCGAAAAAGCTTAACTCCCCAAGGTAATTTGCGTCGTTCCTTAGATATAGCGTTTTTAAGAAAAAATATGCATTTTTTCATATAAAGTATCATATAAAATCAGGTGCAGTTTATAAATTTCTTAAAAAAAAACATTGTTCTATGCCAAATAAAGACGTGTTGTGCTGACTTGAACAACTCCCCAAGGTCTTTTTGGCCGTTCCAGAGATACAGCGTTTTAAAGCTTGAAAACCGGTTTTCTCTTATATATAAAATAAGTCCAATTTACAAGTTTCGCTAAGAAAACATTATTCGATGCAATTTAAAGGTGATTTGGGCTGATTTAGACCAAGGAGAATAGAAAACTATGGAAAAATAATAATATGACAGTGCTGCCAGTTTATCAATTATGGATTTATTAGAATGGATAACAAAAAATTGCTAAAGTTTAAAATTTATGTATTATAATCCTTATTTCAATTGATATTCTACCTATGTAAACATTGAGGTTGAGGAAAGTGTTGCCAGACATTTTAATTTTATTGTAAAAATCTACATGAGAACTTTTGTATCAAATCAAATTATCAAGCAAGAATCAAGAATTCCTTTTTTACAATTTTATTGCTATTGGCAACACTGAACCTTGAAAGTTTTCGTTTGATGTGCAACTTTCTATTCTTCGAACAAACCTTTAATAAGGGCAGTGGTAAATTCAAATGTTCACTGAATTTATTCATGATTCAGAATTACGCAAATTGATTCCGACTGTTCTTGGTGTATTTTTAGGATTTTTAGCTGTTCAGTCCGATTGTGAGATCAAAAACAACCTTATGTTCTCATACTCCGACGCTTCGAAACGGATCGAAACGTTGGAGTAAGAGAACATAAGGTTGTTTTTGATCTCACGATCGGACTGAAAAGCCAAAAAATCCTATAAATAAGTTCAGAATTACGAAAACCCATTCTGGATGACATGTTATGCCTTAACGTACAAGTTGCTGTTCTTTCTTTTCTGTTTATCCATTGTTTTGAACTTGTACGGGGAAAGGAAAGTTTCCAAAAGTGAGTTCAGTTAACTTCGTTAATTCGCATACAGACGCATAACTTCGTATATTCGCATACAGATGGCTTTTTACCCAACAGCCAGTTCAAATTACTCAACTATCAATACTATGTCACTTACTCATTTTTTACCAATTTTAATGTTGTTTAGGTGCCTGGATAATTACACTTTGTACGCACTCCCGGGTTGCTAGTCTTTTAAATCTGCCATCTAATCCTTCGCTTGGTCCTTTTTCATGTGCGAAACAATGCAACTCTACGGGAACTCAATAATCCTTCTCGTGAAACTTTTACATTTAAACTAACTTTTGAGCTCTTTTTTGCATCTTTGAGTAATTTGGACTGGCGGTTGGGTAAAAAGAACTTCTACTCAAAGTACTCTGTCTATATGCGAGTCAATGAAGTTAACTGAACTCACTTTTGGGAGCTTCCCTTTCCCCGTACAAGTTCAAAACAATGGATAAACAAAAAAAAATAATAGAAACTTGTTCGTTAAGGCATAACATGTCATCCAGAATGGTTTTTCGTAATTCAGAACTTATTTTTAGGATTTTTTGGCTTTTCAGTCCGATCGTGAGAACAAAAACAACCTTATGTTCTCTTACTCCAACGTTTCGATCTGTATGAGATCTTTCTCAAGATCCGATACGAAGCGTCGGAGTATGAGAACATAAGGTTGTTTATGATCTCACAATCGGACTGAAAAGCTAAACATCCTAAAAATACACCAAGAACAGTCGGAATCAATTTGCGTAATTCTGAACCATGAATAAAAAGTTGCACATCAAACGAAAACTGTCAAGGTTCAGTGTTGCCAATAACAATAAAATTGTAATAAAGGAGTTTATGATTCTTGCTTGATAATTTGATTTGATACAAAAGTTCTCATGTAGATTTATACAATAAAATTAAAATGTCTGACAACACTTTCCTCAATCTCAATGTTTGCATTGGTAGAATATCAATTGAAATAAGGATTATAATACATAAATTTTAAACTTTAGCCATTTATTGTTATTCATTCTAATAAATCCATAATTGATAAACTGGCAACACTGGCATATTATTATTTTTACATAGTTTTCTAGTCTCCTTGGTCTAAATCAGCCCAAATCACCTTTAAATTGCATCGAATAATGTTTTCTTAGCGGAACTTGTAAATTGGACTTATTTTATATATTAGAGAAAACCGGTTTTCAAGCTTAAAAACGCTGTATCTCTGGAACGGCCAAAAAGACCTCGGGGAGTTAAGCTTTTTCGACTGGAAAATGTCTGATAAACACGATGGAATCAAAATTTTTGAAATCAAAATATACTCATTTGAAGAAAAACCGATTTTAAATTTTAAAATTGAAAAATAACATATTTGGCAACACTGTATCAAAAAATAATATTTTTCCTGGATTCCTCCAACAATTTTCTTCAAAAAAGCCGAAGGTTACAAATGTGTATATGTTATAGTTTCAAAGCTATAAATTAAGAAAAGGAAGGGAAAACTTTGATTTTTCTTGTATTGGTAAAGACGAGGGGTGCTGCCAAGGGCCGAGGGGTGATCCGATCGGCATCAAAATTTGGATTTTTTCTTCCTCCATTTAAACAATCATTCCAACAAAATTTGGTCGAAATCCGTGATGGTCGATAACATGCGGTGTGTACACTTGGTGTGGAATGACCCTTTTCCAATTTTTATTTTTGAACATCCCCATATTTTTCCTGGAAGCCAATTTGGGGAACGGATTTTTTGAGATGAAAACATTTTGAGATTTTAAGATTATTGATGAAATATTATTATTTTAAATTTTTTTCGCAGAAAATTTTATTTTCCGTGTAATTTTAAGGAAAATAATTTTAGAGTGTATTCGATTCTCTAGGATAGAATGATAGAATGATTAAGGAAAAAAATAAAATATGTAAATTGTAGCGATTCAATACAAAATAAACAATGACTTCTAAAAGGTGACTAAAACATCAATTTTTCAATGATTAAAAAAAATGTAAATACGCTTTAAATACAACAAAAAACGATTTTGAGATATACAGAACAGTCCTAAATATCAGCCAAAAATATAAAAAAAATGATTTCCACGAAACAAAAATTACAAAAATGCTCAAACTATACCCCGTCTAAAGGCACGATTGGGTATTAGAGGGTTAAATCCTCTTTGTAGGGGGATTAGGGGCATAATGGACACCCTAAGCAAATGAATATGTTAGGCCTGTGTAACAGACAAAAACTTAACATATTATCAGTTGGCTTACAACTTTAACTTGTTTCCTACGCATTTTAATCATTTACAGCTGCTAGAATTTCATTATTGTGAAGAAATAATGAATTGAAAACCGTGTGTTTTTTAGGGCTGGTAGGAAAGGTACGGGGCGAAATGGACACCCATTGGGGCATAATGGACACCCCTGCATAGTTCATGCTGTATCTTTGAGAATATCGACCAGTTAAGTAATTTGCCTACGGAGATCGATACCACAGATATAATATTCCATCTTAGACGAGTTTACATAACTTCAAAGTTAATTATATAAATTTTAGGCTAAAATATTCGAACTGATTTTTTTCAAACTCTCTAAAACTCCTAACAGTATGCAACGCTCCTACACCCATTCATAATTGCCAGTGTTCATTTCGCCCCGAATCGACTACAACATTGAAATTACTATTTTCAGTAAGTTCTAATCAAAAATATAATACTTCATCCATTGCTAAATCTGCGTATACATGTAGATAAGCTAACAATTCACTTGTTTGTATGGTGGACACACTCAAACACTCGTAATACCTTATTTGCTGCTGCTTCGAAATTATAAGAAATCCACCATATATAAAACATACTTCAATTTCAATGATATTTTGGTTATTTTGAAGGAATATAAATTGTGCTTATGAAAAATATAACAATGACTTGTTCCTTTACACTTATGCATTAAAAGTTTTACATAAAAGTCAACGGTTTCCGCAAAAATAGGAGTGTCCATTTCGCCCCGGGTGTCCATTATGCCCCTAATGCCCCTACTTAACTTTAAAATTGCATATCTCAGGATTCAACAGTATCTCCGCAAATACTTAACCGATTTTGATGAAAATTTTATGGTATAAGCTACATACAGTGTACCATTACTGGTCCAAAAATCACGGTACTCAGTCTTAAGGCGAAACTGGAAGCATTTCCTCACTTTTTGGTTTTTGATTTTTTATTAAATAACGAAGCAATATTTTCAAAATCGGGTTTCGTGCACATGTAGAGTATGGATCAAGGTATCTTCTGATTTTTTTTTTGTAGTGGAAAATGTTTTTCGTTTTTGCAGAAACCATTTTTGAACAAAATTTCACTAAAAAATGGTTTTTGAAGAAATGGAAAACATTTTCCACCTCAAAAAAATTCAGAAGATACCTTGATCCATACTCTACATGTGCACGAAAACCGATTTTGAAAATATTGCTTCATTATTTAATAAAAAATCAAAAATCGAAAAAATGAGAAAATGCTTCCAGTTTCGCCTTAAGTTATGAAAAAAATTGTATGACCAAAATTTGACCGACCAGCCTTTAAGAATTTCTCCAAGGCTTTACTTCTGCGATTCTTTTAGGAACAACTTATTTTAGAAGTTGCTCCAAACATTTCCCCAGGAACTCTTCTTAGGATTTCTTCAGGAATACCTCCTTGCATTCTTTAAGGACCTCTCCCAAAAATTGATTCAGTACTTCCTCCAGGTACTGTTTAGGGACTCCCTTAGGAATTTCTCTTGAAATTGCTCCCGGGATTCATTCTAGAATTTCTTCGGGAACTACTACAGGGATTCCTCCAAGAATTCTTCCAAGGTTTCCTTCAGAATTTTTCCAAGAATTCCATCTGCGATTTATTCAGGAATTATTCCTGGTATTCCTTTGCGAATTTTCTTAAGAGATTTCTCCGGAATTTTTTTAAAATGAATTCATTCAGGGATTCCTGTGGAAATTCTTGTGGAAATTCCTGCAGCGATCCCCAATGAATTCCTACAGGACGTCGTTCAGGCATTCCTCAGGAGATTCCTTCATGAATTGCTTCAGGAATACCTTCAAGAATTTCACGAGAAATTCTCCATGGAATCCCTACAGGAATTTATCCGGAAACTCTTCAAGAGATTCCTCCAAGGATTTTTCCAGAGACTCCTACAGGAATTTCTCAGGAATTACTCCAGGGATTTCGCCATGAATTCCACCACGAATCCTCCTAGGCATTCTTCCAGGAATTTATCAAGGTATTCTTCAAGGGATTCCTCCTTGGATTCTTCCAGAGATTTCTTCAGGATCTCCTCGAGGTATTCCTCCAGAAATAACCCCAGGAATTTCTTCAGGAATTCTTTCAGGTATTCCTCCAGGAGTTTCTCCTGGACATCCTTCAGAAGTTACGTCAGCAATTCCTCCAGGAAATGCACCAAAGGAATCTGCAGAGATTCTTCAAGGAAATTCTCCAAGAATTTTTCAGGGATTCCTCTATGAATTGCTTCAGGGATTTTTTCCTCCAGAAATTCTTCCTGAAATTTCTCAAGGGAATTTTTCAGAAATTTCTTCAGTGATTCTTCCCAGAATTCCTCTTGAAATTTCTCCAGGAATTCCTCCAGAAATTCTTCCAGGGATTGCACCAAGAATGCATCCAGGAATTTCTCCAGGAATTCCTGCTGGGCCTCATCCCCAGAGATAACACCAAGAATTGGTTCAGAAGTTCCTCCAGGCGTTCCCCAGGATTCTCCCTACAGATTTTTTTCAGGAATTCCTTCAGGGATTTCTCCAAGAATTCCTCCAAGGATTCCCCAAATTCAGAAATTTCTCCAAGATTTTCTATAGGAATTCCTAAAGAGATTTCTTCAGAAAGTTCTCAAGGGACTCCTCCCAGAATCCCTCCAGGTATTTCTCTAGAAATTCCTCCGAGTAATCCAGCAGAAATATATCTAGGATTTCTTCTTGGAATTCCTCAAGAGATTTTTTCAGTAATTTCTCTAGGGATTCCTTCCAGATAAAATTCTGGAATTCCTCCAGGTATACTTTCAGTCATTCCTCCAGGAATTCCTCGGGGAATTCCTACGGGAATTCCTCCAGAAATTCTACAAGGCTTCCTCCACACATTTGTGTAGGAATTCCTTCAGGGATTCATCCAGGTGTTTCTCCAGAGATTTCTCCAGGAAGGAATAGAAAGGGATTACTACGGGAATTCTTCCAGGGATTGCTCCAGGAAATTCTGTGAAATCCAGTGATTTCCTCAGAAATTCCACTAAGATTCTCTTCAAAGTTTAATTCAGGAGTTTCCTCAAGAATCTTTCAATCATATTTTATGTACGCAAGAGTTTCTCTAGGATTATCGGATGACTTTTTTGAGTTACTTGAAGAATTTCTGGAGGAATTCTCCCAGCGAATAGTTCTTCTCTTATTTTTTATGGCTCGACGTCCCCTCTGAGACTTGGCCTGCCTCGCTTCAACTTAGTGTTCTTTGAGCACTTCCACAGTTATTAATTAAAGGGGGTTCTTTCCTGTCATTGCTTGAATTTGTATATTGTGAGACAAGTAAAATGATACATTATGCCCAGGGAGTCGAGAAAATTTTCCCGACCGGCACGGGAATCGAACCTGCCGTCTCTGGATTGGCGGTTCATAGCCTTAACCACTAGGCTAACTGGAGTCCCTTCAGCGAATAGTGTTGAAAAATAATTTAAAAAGGATGCATACAGGATCAAGGAAATTATCCAGGAATTCTTGCAGAAATCCCTCCAGCAGGTTCTTCAGAAGTTTATTTAGGATTTTTATTAGGAATACAATATTGTTAAAGGAAGACAATAATGCTCCAGGGACTCTTCCATGCATTATATATGCCACAAAAGAGTCACGGCAGTGCAGGTTTTGGTTGCGCAGAAGTCACTGCGACTTACTCTTGACAAGTAAATTCTTACATTTCAGACATTTCTCCAGAGAATCCTTCAGGAATTCACCCAGGGAAGACTCTTTTAGAACTCTACCCGAAATTTCTCTTGGAATTCCTTCTTAAATTCCTCCAAACAGTCCAGACATTTCCTTTTGAACAAATTCCGGAATATTTCAAAAATTCCAGTATTTGAGAGTTCTCCGGAAATACCTGCAGGAAATTATTCAATAATTTCTCCAGGAACTCTCACAGAAATAACACGAGCGTTTCCTCCTGTGATAGTTTCAAGGCACTTTCGAGAATACCTTCTCAGGATCCTTCCAGGAATACGTAAATTGACATTTCTATATGCAGTATATGAGTATATAAAACAATCTTTAGGGAGATTACGGCAAGTATGTGCTCGGAACAATTCAACTGAAGGTTTATTCTTAGAGGAATAGAGATCCAGGACATTTCAAGATTACTAAAGCATAGACAAACTGGATGATAAATTATTATTGAAAGCACTCCAGTTAGTCATGAAAGACGTTATGTAGACATTTTGAAAAAATCTTAGGACGGGTTTCCATTATGTTCTACTAGAAAAAAGTTGAAGAAAGTTCTAGGTTAGTCCTCAAAAGAGTTTGTAATTTCTAAAAGAGTTCAGCTATAATATCTTACACATGTTTTATGGATATTAAAAAAAATCTGAGCTACAGAAGAAATAATACACAGGTAAATAAACATCCTGAATCTACCAGAAATAAAAATCCTAAATCTTCCAGAAATATTCTTGACATCCTTGGACATAGAAAACTATCGTTCCTGTCAACCGAAATACAAATAAAAAGTCGTTAAATGACAAATGAAGCTCTCAGTTAACAACTGTGGAAGTGCTCATAGAACTAAACTGCTCATATGAGAAGCAGGCTTTGTCCCAGTTCGAACGTGACAACAATAAGAAGAAAACTAATCACGTCTGAGAGGTTTTAAATGTTGCAAACCGTCCGTCTTGCGATTTTGGAGTCATTTATTATAATGTGTCTCTCGAACATGTGATTTTGTTGCGTACATGAACTTCAAAGCACAGATAAACAGACGTAACACTTCCAATAGTTTTTGATTCCAATTGTAGTCCCGGAAACCTGTTCGCCCAATACTAAAAGGACTGAGTTTGGCCGACCATCAACTAGGTGGCGGTAGTGGGCAAACGTCAAACTCGAACAAAAACGATGCGAGCGCCACGGATGGGTAGTTGGCCAACTATATTTTTTTAAATATACCGTTGAATCGGTGTACGATGGGAAACGCCAGAGTGTTACGTCTGTTTGTCAGTGTTCAAAGCATTATAACAATTATTTAAGTTGCAGTTACAAAAATACTTTAGGGAGATTTGAAGTATTTTCGATAGTTTTGTTTTCTTCGTCATGAGAGGTTTTTGTTGACCAAATTGCCTTAACCTTGGTCATGCATATAACTTATACATTAATCAGGCCCACTTTAGAGTTAAACAGATTTTAGAAAACATCCCATGACGAACAGAATAAAGTTGCCGAAAATAGCATAAGTTACCCTTACATGACGATTGTGTACATATTTATTATTACTCTTGTCCGCTTCTGAATACACCTAATTAAGTAACTAGACTTTGAACAATTTCGAAAAACAGCAAACGTACAAACTAAATCAGGTTAGCTGCATCAATACAACTATACATTTACATTATCTGTTTTGTGATACATGCGTCTTTAGATACAGCAGACCTTTAGATAATTTGTTTCGATTTACCCTTCCATTGCTATTTTTTCAATACTCCTATTGATTTCCTCAAACCAATGTTAAATGCATTCATTGTCGATGTCGTATTACTACCTTCATAAATTTGAATATATACTGCCAGTATACCATTCCTGTAAGCCTTTCTCATAAATTCTCATTAACTAACAAGTGCATGTTGGCATGCGATTTTCAGTATATCATGTTGATGAAGCTGTACCCAAATCAATATATTATGTTCTTCGCTGTCTGAATAGGTTGCAACTTCAAGTGCCAACAATTGCTTTTATTTTTCTTGTTTCAAATTTTGCTCCTCGTTTTTACCGAGCGAATGCATTCCGTGTGCAAGTAAAATGCGATTTCGGAAAACAGAAATCAAATCAACTGAGGAAGCGCCACAAGAAAATTTAGAACAATGCATTTCAAATATATATACAAATTGAAAGTATTAGGGGTAGGCGGGGCAATATGGACACCCTAAGGTTTTTGCCAACTTTACCTGGCAAGATGTAAAAAAAGTTTAGTTTTTTGAAACATGTATCCTTTTAAGGTCTATTTAGCATCTATTGCATAAGAATTCTCACGAAGAAAAATGATTTATCCACTTCAAAAAATGTTATGAAAAATGTTAGTTTTTCATGACTGTCTTCAAGCATACGGGGCAGAATGGACACCCCCATGGGGCAATATGGACACCATGAGACTTTTACGAATTTCGTACATTATCTACACCTATAAAGTCATTTCATTACAAAACAACTATTACGGATGAATAATACGCCGAAGTAGTTCATTTTTGTTCAGTTAAATTAAATTCAGGCTGTTTTGGATAAAGCTTCGTTTTTGTCAGCATGTAAAGCTGTGCCTAGAACAACCAATTTCTACTTCTGTCGTTTTTTGACCAATTTGTTTCACCCTATGTCTACTATAGTGAACATTTAACCGAAAATATACTGAAATCGAATAATTTGGTTGGTTTATGATTTAGGTTATATTTTTCCCTTGCCGCTTCTTTCAAAAAGGTGAGTGTCTATTTTGCCCCGGCAGCAGAAGATATTTCCAAACTTGATTTTTGATATAATAAAAAAGAAAATATAAACATGTTAAGCATGTAGATACAACAAAACTACTTGCATGTGTTCTAGAAATATCAGGTTTTAATCGACCTGCAATAAATTAATCACTAAATCTTATTTTAGATGGTGTGAAAATTATAATTTCCATGCACAAAAAACGGAGGACGCAACTTTTTCGTGTAAAATCAAGTATAATTTTAATTTCGAATGTTTATTTCCTGAAACTACGTTTTAGACAAATGGACTATATTCTCCATTCATTAAAAGTTCAAAAAAGTTCGCATATTTCAAAATATTGAGGGTGTCCATTCTGCCCCGGGTGTCCATAATGCCCCACCTACCCCTACTAAACTTTGACAGATTTACAAGGTCTTGTGAATCTTTCGCGGTTTGCGAGTATTTGATTTATTGTGTTTGAATTTTCTTGTATCATTCTTCTAGGAATATACTTTCCTCAGCACTGCTTTCCAGTTTTTCTATGTTCTAGACAATACCTATAAGACGATATTTTCACCTATCTCAACCAATCCTACTCCACACCGCTAGATAGTCTGTTCACTTTTATACTTTTTTCCAAATCATGTATAGTTAAACGTAAATTGTACGGTGTTGTGAACAATTACTGTATTCATCCTGGTAGCTGTTTCGGAAACGATGCTTTTTTCTTTGATCTGTGTTTCTTTCTCTGTTATATGTATGTATCTGAACAATTCTAGCCGAGCAAATTTCGGCACACCAGTGGCTGGAGTGGCAATGCTGTTTCGTATCGTAACCGGCGAGGACTGGAACAAAATCATGCATGACTGTATGGTTCAGCCTCCCTACTGTACACCGGCTGCCAACTATTGGGAAACGGACTGTGGGAATTTCACGGCCAGTCTTATCTACTTCTGCACCTTCTACGTTATAATTACATACATTGTTCTGAATCTTCTTGTCGGTAGGATTACACATATCGTCGGTCATAAACTGGTATAACTAAAACCTTATCCACCATCTTCTTGTAGCTATTATTATGGAGAACTTTTCATTATTTTACTCGAACGAAGAGGATGCCTTACTGTCGTACGCAGATATAAGAAACTTCCAAAATACGTGGAACATCGTGGATATACATCAACGAGGAGTCATTCCAGTTCGAAGAGTGAAATTCATCCTTCGGCTGCTGAAAGGCAGATTGGAGTGCGACCCGCAAAAGGATAGACTCCTGTTCAAGTACATGTGCTATGAGCTGGATAAGCTGCACAACGGCGAGGATGTTACCTTCCACGATGTTATCAAGTTAGACAATATTTAGGATTAGTTTATAGTACCAGAACCGTACTTAAATGTTACTCTTAATTTCACAGCATGCTGTCATACCGGTCAGTGGACATCCGAAAAGCCCTTCAGCTTGAGGAACTGTTGGCACGTGAGGAGTTCGAATACATCATTGAAGAAGAAGTAGCCAAACAAACAATACGAACTTGGCTGGAGGGATGTTTGAAGAAAATTAGAGCAAATAATCAGGTAAATAGGATCTTGTCTTCCTGGGTGTAGTGCTGAGCATAGGCCAGAAGCTAATATTAATCGAAGACCACATTATCAAGAAGACTTGCAGCACTGCTGAAAATCGAGAGTCTCTGCTAGCAGCGCCACGCCGGATGAAGGTGGCACTATTTATGGCAGTGTGTGTAAATTTTCATACTCACACCAACACACTCTTACACTTTTACACAAAGGTACCACCTTAGCTCACCAGGCGGCGGTGCCGTTGGTGGCGCTTTCCGTTAGTATGGAGAAATAACAGAGTTGCATGTCTTCTTGATAAAGTAGTCTTCGTATTAATAGTATTAGAAGAATGACGAAGCTAGTCACAATATTAACATGACATTGTGTGATAAAAAAAAATGAAATAACATTGACAAACAAAGAACAAACAACTGTAGGATGAGTTGCGATTGTTGAGAACAGAACAATAACAGAGTTAGCCATAGACAGTAACAGTGGAGAAGTGGCTGTTCACAGAGTAAGAGTACGAATTAAAAATAATAAAATAAAAATTGGCATCAAACGGTTACGTTGTAATGAGTTGCAATACTGTCAATCTGACACACGCATTAGCTACTTCAATTCAAGCAGAATGTTGATATATTCGAAGCTTTCAACTTAGATTTGTCCTAATATCCAAAGTTCAAATTTGATTTGTGTATATTTAACCTTTTTTAAGGAACTACCTACGCTAAGAACTGACTTTGTGTTCAAAACTTAGATCAGAATAAAACAAACACATATCTCTTCTCTTACTTTTAGAAAGCGCACAACCCTCTAATAGCTGGCCTACGAGCAACGAACGACAGTCTGCAAAGACAACAGCAACAACAACAGCAGCAAAACCCTCAACAAGATCAAGTAGAGGAACCGGTTCTAACCAGCAAGGAGGTGAACCCCGAGGCCGAATCAGCCGAACAGGCAGCCAAAGAGATAGAAAACAACGCAAAAAATCGGAAGAAAAATCAAAACAATTTAATCCGGTCGGACTCGACCGGAAGCACTAGTGGCCGGAAGTTCCTGGCACCGACCCTCTCCGATCCGCAGGCGAAAAACGAAAAAGATCGCTACATGACAAAGAAGAAATCCCAACGTCAGCAGGGTTCGACCACCAAAACCATCACTCAAATCAACGAATTGAACCACAGCCACACGTTGCATCAGCATTACCATCATCTGACGCATGGCAGCGAAATGCAACAGAATAACAATAGTAAAGCAGGCCACCCCCACATTAGTATGGTCTACGAAGTGTACGACTGGTGGCAGGAGCAGGTTATTTGTACGCACAGTGACGACGAAGATGCGTAGCGCGGAAATATTAGTTTTCCTAACTGATAGATTACCCACCAAACTAATTTGTTTAGGATTAATATTACCACAGAAAGTTGAGTCGCACAGGGTTAAGCATTAAATAGTGTATTGTTTTTTATACATGTTGGAGATACGATTGATTTTATACTGAAACAAATAAGTATTATGTACTAATTGAGTTGGAGATTTTAACATGCATACATGGAAATGTAATAATAGTAGAAATAAACAAATTTACATTGTTCGTGCCCTATCTTTTTGTAATGATTAAATCATCTTTAAGATTTGTTTAATTCGCTTACATATTTATGATAATGCACGAGCAATGTTGTGTTAGACTGATACGCTGCTTTTCAATCAAACATCACATACCATTTTATATTGTCCGTTTTTTATTCATACCATAAACTATCAGAGGAACTAGGAATTCCATTGAAGAAAAAAAAAACAAACATAACATAGCGGAGTTTTGTCCGAAATCCTCTGCAAGTTCGGTCCCTCACATCTGTTGGTGTTCCAATAAACATCCCATCCGGAAATTTGTTGGACATTCCTCAATGATATCCTTGTGGAAATGTGAATACCTCTACAAATAAACATTTGAACAAATGTTTTATCTAAATCTACTACAAATACCTACAGACATTTTACAGAAAACCGTGTCCGTAAATTTTCGGGATGTTTCCGAGTACCCTGAATAATTTAGAGTTTCCTTCTCAAATTCATGAAACAATATTTATAGCGCGAGGCTATTTCATCTCGGGACCTATGATGTACAGCGGATAGACAAAATGATCGGGACAGGCAAAATTTTCCCTTTTAAAAAAATATTCAAATAGCTGTAATGTAACTTTTTGAAAAGTGCATCGAATATTCTCAAATTTTTACTGTAGGTGGAACAACTAGTTGTGTATCAGTGGACAAAATTTGGAAAAGATCGAGCTATTCTGCATGAAATTATAAAGATTCTAGAAAAAGGTATATTTATCCGATAGCCAACTTTGAGCTGTTATATCTCCGGATTCAATGAACTGAATGACTTATGACTTATATAATGAGCTTTGAAAAACTTTTGACTTAACTTAAAATATTTGATGCACTTTTCGAAAAGTTACAGCTATTTGAATATTTTTTGAGAAGGGAAAATTTTGCCTGTCCCGATCATTTTGTCTATCCCCTGTACTTCCCTTTTGACCACATTTTATGAGTTTGTCGAGGGTTGCTATTGCTTAGATGCTTTTCTCCACAATATTTTAATTATTATTCACACGCAGCTTTTGTATTTTTTATGGTTTTAAACAAATTTGTCTGAATTCATTTGTTGACCATAATGAAATTATCCCGAACACTTTTTTTTCAAATCCTTGATTAACTTAGGATTTCCCTACGAATTATTATTTATCTAGATTATCCCATCAGGACGCGTGCCGTTGTAAAAAGTAAACACCATCAAAAAACCTCACTCGTCGTGTACAGGCCATACACATATTTTTATAATTCAACTTAAAACTCCATTGTTTCTTCATTAGACACTCTGGTTCGCTTTTTGATCTTGTTCAATATTCTAACAAAGTCAAACAAACAGATTTTGTGTTGAATCCTGCAAATTGTTAAAAATAAATTCATGAAAAGCTTGCCACCCGCAGTCTTTTGTTTAAGGTTTAATTTTGGCCCGCAAAGCTAGTTAACTGCCGAAGGATCACTGCCTTAAAACACCGCGCAGGGAGCAAGCTGTGCTCTAATAGGTACCTAAAATTGATATGTTATTCTGCGAAACAACATCACAATAACAATGGACCAATGAAGTGAACTTTTCAAGCAAAGGCGCCACTGTATACGAACATTAGCATTGTGACAGCAGTCGAGTTATGTCAAACACACAAGGCTACGGTGGCGCTATCTGTTCATTCCATAGCGACCGTTTTAGTTATTTTAGTGATCCATTGGTGACATTTGAGCAAAGTTTGGTATAGAGTTTTGCATCGAAATTTAACCTCAATTTTCTCTCCGAGAAAGAAAAGAACGGCAACGAATGGGAATCAAAACAAACCACCGGAAAATGTCAAAATTCGCGTGGGAGAGAAAAGGAAGGGACGAACGAGAATGAACCGAACGTTCATTCGTGACGTCATCTTGCAGTATCCTATACATTGAACGAAACCCCCCGCCCAAGATCGACTGAGAGGCGATACGATCACGCCCCTTAACGATATTCGGTCGGAAACCGTATGGTCCGCCGCCCAAATGATGTCATCTTAAAACCGGATGACAGCAATTTGAAAATAGAATGTCGACCATATGGTCGAGCAACTTTGTTTTTTAGCGATTGATAACAATAATGTCACCGCTATCTTTTTCAAAAAAATATGTGCTTAGTATGGCCAGGGTGCCCTTGCGGGCACCCTTTCAAAAAATATGACATGTCCAGGATAGGACATGCGAAACAAAATCGTCAATGTCCCGGGTGTCACGATCAAGGAACTTGTTACGCTATCGATGAATAAACTCGGTGCATCTGTGTGGCCTTCGCTTTGCAACTAATATTCATTCACATAGCGTGCGTCGACTCATATGCGAACAAGATGATCGTCATCCGCTTTTTGGGATGATTGCCGTATGTCTGTTTCGTCATTCGAAAACACGATTTGGGGTTTTCGTTCAGTGTAGATGTGGTATGGACTTATCCACCGATGAACCGAATTCATCGCGGTCCGAGAATTTTGACACTAGAGCGGGGCCGTTCCAATCAGAATTGGACGATTCTGATTGGAACAGACCCCGCTCTAGTGTCAAAATTCTCGGACCGCGATGAATTTGGTTCATCGGTGGATAAGTCCATAGACGACTGCATTGATGAACATTGAGTTCACTGCGCCTGAAAATGTTTGACAGCACAGCGGGGTTGACTCTCAACAACTTCTACTCAGAGATACATCACCAAAATGTGCTGATAATTTTTTTCTTTGATTTCTTGCATGCATTTTTATTTAAAGTGATGCATATTCATTTCATTTATTTAGTTAACATCAAATTCATGATAAAACTGAATCAACAATTTGCCGCCATAATACTCGATTTGCAGCTGCAGCTCTCCAACGTCGGTCACTCCCAACACTCGCCAGATCACGCTCCACCTGGTCCGCCCATCGTGCTCTCTGCGCTCCACTTCTTCTTGTACCAACCGGATGGTTAGCAAACACCAAGTTTGCAGGGTTGTTGTCCGGCATTCTTGCAACATGCCCTGCCCATCGTATCCTTCCGGCTTTGGCCACTTTCTGGATGCTGGGTTCGCCGTAAAGTGCAGCGAGCTCGTAGTTCATCCTTCTCCGCCACACACCGTTCTCCTGCACGCCGCCGAAGATCGTCCTTAGCACTCGTCGCTCGAAAACTCCGAGTGCTTGCAGGTCCTCCTCGAGCATGTCTCGTGTCCGTAGAGAACCACCGGTCCTAATCGCTGATAACGATTTATCAAGCATTGATAAGAAGTGTCTTCGAGTATGGAGGATCAGTCATGTACAACGCAGCAAAAACCAACAAGAATAAAACCATCATCGCAAACAACCAATGCTTAAGGAGAATCACGGGATGCACAAGGATCAACACACTATTAGCACTGTCGGCTCAACAGCCGATCCAGCATCGACAGGAATATTTGACTTCGAGGGAAATCATACGGTGCCTTGTCCAAGACAACGTCATTGCAAAGCAACTGAAACGCCTGGATCAAGTCGAGGATTTAGACCGACTGTCTTACATGGAAAGCATCTACCTAAAGCACCGAGATACATTCGACGCAATGATGGTCAGAAAGCAAGGACCGCAGCTGGACGTTGAAATTGGGATGAACTTGGACGGGATGAATGCATCTAAAAGCAACTGCAGTGCTGTGCAGATGAAACAGCTGGCGCTGTACACTATCAACGGAAAATACAAGTATCATCCAAGGATGTACACGGATGCATCGAAAGATGGGAACACCTTTGGAATAGGAATCTACGACGAGGGAACAAAGAGGAGGTACTCCTACAGGCTACAACGGGAAACAAGTGTGACGTCAGCGGAAGTAATAGCTATTCATACAGCACTTGGAATTATAGATCGTAATGAGGGATTAAACTACGTCGTACTCACGGATTCCAAATCATCATGCCAAATGATGATCGGTGCGCAAACGGAAAATCACAGGTTGGATATTATACAGGACACGCTGGAGAAGGCCAAGCGATGGAAAGCTAGCATCCAATGGGTACCTAGCCATGTTGGCTTGGAAGGTAACGAAGTGGCTGACCTTCTGGCAAAGCATGGTACCGGTGAGAATGCCAGGGAAATAGCGAACAAACTGTCGGATAAAGATGCTTCCTGGAAAATAAAACAAATCGTAAAAGAAACGTCCAACAACTGGTACAAAACGTATGCCGAGGAAAAAGGACAGAAATTCTACCAACTGCAGAACACTATCGAGAGCAAGCCGTGGTTCCATGGGAGGAACTTCGATAACAGAGAGTTTGTTGAACAGGCTTATGGCGGGCCACGACTACTCCCGCTACTGGCTTGCGAAGATGAAAATCGTTGAAGACAGCTGCTGTGAAATATGTGACGAGTTGGAAACCGCTGAGCACAGTATCCTACACTGTGTTCGTTATGGCAACATACGCGCAAACTACTCATTCGACTGTCGATATCGAAATTTGACGGAGATATTTCAAACAAAAAACGAAAATCTCTATAAAGAAGTTTGCCGTTTTGTAAAAGAAACTGGCCTAAACATCTAACAACACCTTTGAGATTAGAGGCGAAAGCGAAAGAACGCAGGGCATATAGTCATCGCAACTAGCCCTACACACCAGCGGCTGACAGCTGATGGCCGCGACCAGAAAAGAAAAAGAAGAAGAAGAGAACCACCGGTCTTATTAACGTCTTGTACATGGTACATTTGATGCGGGGGTGAATCTTTTTTGACCGCAGTTTCTTCTGGAGCCCATAGTAGGCACAACTTCCACTGATGCCGTCAGCCGTTAGCAAGGAACCGAGGTAGACGAATTCTTCCACCACCTCGAAAGTATCCCCGTCTATCGTAACATTGCTGCCAAGGCTTGTCCTGTCTCGCTCAGTTCCACCTACCAGCATGTACTTTGTCTTAGCCGCATTCACCACCAGTCCGACCTTTGCTGCTTCACGTTTAAGGCGGGTGTATTGTTCTGCCACTGTTCCAAATGTCCTAGCAATAATATCCATGTCATCCGCAAAACATACAAATTGGCTGGATTTCGTGAAGATCGTACCCCGGCTGTTGAGCCCGACTCGTCGCATAACACCTTCCAGGGCGATGTTGAATAGTAGGCAGGAAAGTCCATCACCTTGTCGTAGTCCCCGTCGAGATTCAAATGAACTGGATAGTTCACCCGAAATCCTTACGCTGTTCTGCACACCGTCCATCGTTGCTCTTATCAGTCTAGTCAGCTTCCCGGGAAAACTGTTTTCGTCCATAATTTTCCATAGCTCTGTGCGGTCGATACTGTCGTATGCCGCTTTGAAGTCGATTAACAGGTGATGCGTTGGGACCTGGTATTCACGGCATTTCTGGAGGATTTGCCGTACGGTGAAGATCTGGTCCGTTGTCGACCGGCCGTCGATGAAACCGGCTTGGTAACTTCCCACGAACTCATTTACTTTAGGTGAAAGACGACGGAAGATGATCTGGGATAGCACTTTGTAGGCGGCATTCAAAATGGTGATCGCTCGAAAGTTCTCACACATTAACTTGTCGCCTTTCTTGTGGATGGGACAGATTATCCCTTCCTTCCACTCCTCCGGTAGCTGTTCGGTTTCCCAGATCTTGACTACTAACTGGTGCAGACAGGTGGCCAACTTTTCCGGGCCCATCTTGATGAGTTCCGCTGCGATACCGTCCTTACCAGCCGCTTTGTTGTTTTTGAGCTAATGGATGGCATCCTTAACTTCCCTCAGCGTGGGAGTTGGTTCGTTCCCGTCCTCTGCTGCACCAACATAGTCATTTCCTCCGCTGCCTTGGTCCTCCGTGCCTACATTCTCTTCGCCATTCAGGTGCTCGTCGAAGTGCTGCTTCCACCTTTCGATCACCTCACGTTTGTCCGTCAGGAGGCTCCCGTCCTTATCCCTGCAGATTTCGGCTTGCAGCACGTAGCCTTTGCGGGATGCCTTGAGCTTCTGGTAGAACTTGATTGTACTCCAGCAGTCATCTAGAGGGGCCACACCGAGCACACCCTCGTCCGGCAACGCTGCCTCGAGATTCTGCGCGTATGCGGTGGCGACATTCGGTTGCTTCAGTCGCTCTAGATCGTACCGGGGCGGCCGCCGGTAATGTACGTTGTTAATAACGGAGAGTTTTGGGCGCAGTTTAACCATCACCAAGTAGTGATCAGAGTCGATATTAGCGCCACGATAGGTCCTGACGTCGATAATGTCGGAGAAGTGCCGTCCATTAATCAGAACGTGGTCGATTTGCGATTCCGTTTGTTGTGGTGATCTCCAGGTGTAACGATACGGGAGGCTGTGCTGGAAGAAGGTGCTACGAATGGCCATGTTCTTGGAGTCGGCAAAATCGATGAGACGTAGGCCATTTTCGTTCGTCAGCTGGTGGGCGCTGAACTTTCCAATCGTCGGTCTGAATTCCTCCTCCTGGCCTACCTGAGCGTTTAGATCCCCTATGATGATCTTGACGTCGTGGTTTGGGCAGCGGTCGTACTCGCTTTCGAGTTGCGCTTAAAATGCGTCTTTGTCATCATCAGTGCTTCCGGAGTGAGGGCTGTGCACGTTTATTATGCTAATGTTGAAGAGTCGGCCCTTGATCCTCAACCTGCACATTCTTTCGTCGATCGGCCACCAACCGATCACGCGCCTCTGCATGTCGCCCATCACTATAAAAGCTGTTCCCAGCTCACGTGTGTTGCCGCAACTCTGGTAGATGGTATGATTACCTCTAAACGTTCGCACCATAGATCCTGTCCAACACACCTCCTGCAGCGCTACGATTCCGAACCCGCGGTCCTTCAGTATATCGGCAAGTATGCGGGTGCTCCCGATGAAGTTGAGAGATCTGCAGTTCCACGTACCGAGTTTCCAATCGCAAGTCCCTTTTCGTCGCTGTGGTCGTCGCCATTGGTATCGGTTCGCATTATTCTCTTGTTGATTTTCCGGTGCTAGTCTTTTTTACGGCTGGCTCGCAGGGCCTGACACCAACCCACTAACCCAGGGAGTTGGGCTTACCTTCCCGGAAGCAACGGGTTCTGCAAAAAGTAGTGGTATACATATTAAAAATAGACCAATTAGCTAAAGAATCATAAAAAAAATAATATCGCTATAACTTTTTCTCTTGTCAAATATTTCAAAATAAGTCAGATGTTTTCCAGAGTTCATTACATAAGTCATGAATGGTCAAAATTTCATTGTAATCGGTTAATTAAATCCGGAGATATAATAGCTCAAAGTTGGCTATCGGATAATTTTACCTTTTTCAAGAATCATTATAATTATAACTTCGTGGAAAATGGCCCGATCTTTCCCAAATTTGGACCATTGATACACAACTAGTTGTTGAACTTACAGTAAAAATTTGAGAATATTCGATGAACTTTTCAAAAAGTTACAGCTAGATGAACATTTTTTGAAAAGTGAAAATTTTGCCTGTCCCGATAATTTTGTCTATCCCCTGTATATATATTTTTTTAAAGAAATGGTCATCAACATTGTCAATGGATTTACTCAGATCAGTGAAAAAGTTAGTTACGTTCTTTTGAAAAATTACGCTTGAGTTGATTGATGGGACATTTTGTCCTAATCTGCAACGGAATCAAAAAGAAAGGGTTTTATCGGTAGACAACGACTATAAGAGGACAAACAACAAAACCAATTGGAGGACAACGAAGCTAAGGAAAGTCCTACAACAATAAAACTCAGCTCAGCACAGATCTCACCACACAACATGTTCGGAATACTGATAAGCCACACCGCAGACACAGATATAGCTTTCAGACAGCCTAATACGGAGATGGCATGTGCGTTTAACAAATAGGGTAGAAGCTTCAGTTTTGGCCAGCCCGGAGTTTTGGCCATAGTGCGGTATTCAGCCTGTTACGATCTAAATCGACATAAATTTATTTTTTACTAGTAGATTCTAATATAATATGATGATTACAGCTGTGAAAAGCATACATTTTGATTAAAAACTGGAAGAAAAAAATAATCTTCCTTAAAAAATCAGCTCCCACATATTTATTTTGGCCAGGGTGCTTCTAATTTGGCCACTCCCATAAGAAATACACGTGATTGGCCAAAATAGAAACCAAAGCTGAGAATATGACCAAAACTGCGGCAACGCTTCTATTGCCATAGTGGCACTTTTAATACAAAAATCAAGTATTAGCTTAATTTCTGCATTTTTCTAATAAAGTATAGATCGAAACCTTTCATTTAACACATTGGTAGTTTTCATTGGATTATTGGTTACTTTTATAAAAATAAAAATGATTTCCCTTAGACTGGCCAAAACCGGTGCCCGCACCCTAGTGGTTGGACATTAGCCGACACATACAAAAAACCGCGGCCTAGATCCAATTATTTGAACCGTGGTCTCTTCGATACCTGTGAAATGCTTAGGGCCATTTACACGTGCAAAATGATCGTTGGCAGAGGAAGTTCTCCGAGGGTGTAAATGGTCTTTCGGGTATCCATTTCGGTTTTTGGAAAGGGAGGTTTAGGGAGGCAAGTAACCCCCGATTTCTTCACCCTGGCTTAAGCGTTAAACCAGGTTTAACTATATGGGTAAGCCTGGCTTACCGGTTAAGCCGAGGTGAAGAAATCGGCCCTAAGAGTTTACGACATGGAGGTGGCTCGGTGGGTCGAAAGTGCTTTCACATAATCTCAGAAGTCCTGCAAGGTTCCATTCTAGTTCACAGTTCACATTTCATCGGGGAAAAATATACCGATCGTCCTGTGATTTTTACGGTAAACTTGTAATAAGTACCGAATACTACGGTAGTTTTGACAGATGCATTTTCTTGAGGTTCACAGTACGTTCAGCTGTTGAGATTACGGTAAAATTTTACCGTAATCCGTCATTTTTCTAAATGTGATGGGTCCGGTGTTATGAAATGTCATATACGAGGCGTTAAACGCCGCGGATTACTCTCGATAGAGTTCTTCGCAATCGCTCTACCAGCACAGATTGTGAGGTTTCTTACGAATGGACAACCCTGCTGGCACTAGCCGACGTTGTTCCAGAAACGCACCTCTGACGATCAATTCGAACAAAAACTGATACTTTTTCCGCAGTGGAAGAACTTATTGTTCGTCGTCGATAATTGTTTCCACGTACTTGCCCCAGTCAATGGTTGATTTTATTATTATTATTATTATTATTAGCTTTATCTACGAGGCTTTCAGCTCTAGGCTGATTCGCCTCGGAAACCCAATGGTTGATGTGATCCATTGGAAATAACTCTCCATATACACTCCAGCGATAGTCGAACTCGACCAGATCAAAAAACCTAATCGGCTGTCTGTAGGGCAGTTATCTTTTGCTGAAGGTGTAGATTCCCCGGTATTTAGAGTTGGCATGCTGTTGGGGCTTGAATCAGTGTTAGGGTTACGCAGCTCTTAAACACATGCCAAAGTCGTCGCAGGGATACCGATGGTTTGGATCAAAAATGAAAATGACCCTAATGCACAAGGAGGGTTAACAAGGCCTTCGGATCAGTTTTGGCCGACAAAACCGTTCACCATCGAGTACATAACAATCATGATTTGTATTAAAAGCAACAAGTGGTACAGATGTGCAAGTACTTACCGCACTACTCATCGCTACCGGAACACTGTTGCTTTTTACGATGAACGTGCAGCATCGAGACGTTTCGAAATCGCATTCCGCAGCTGTTGCACATGTAGGGTTTCTCCTTGGTGTGACTTCTGATGTGATCTTTCAGGTCTCCCGCTTGCCTAAAAGCTCGATCACAAAATTCGCACTTGTACGGCAGTTCACCTGGAAGTATGGATGAAGTTTTATAGCAACTACCTACTATATTACACCTTCTATTAACTTACCCGTATGTATCATGAGATGCCTGGTGAGATTTTTCCTAGCGGTGAACTGTTTGCCACACACCTGACAAGTGTGAATGGGCAGAACAGGAGGTTCGTGTGTAACCTCGTGTTCCTTCAGATACTGCCGGTTTGCAGCGGTTTGTCCGCAAATTTTGCATCGAAATGTTTTTCTCAGCTTTTGCCTATCGGCATAACCATCGATGTTTTCTTTGATCTTCACTTTCATTCGATGTATTTTGCGCTCGTGTGTTAGGCTGTTTTCCCGGGTAAAAAATCGCAACTCACATATTCGACACTTGTGCGGGCGTTCCTCTTCATCGTGAAGCGCCAAATGTTTGCTGGCCTGACGAACACTTTTGATCACGATATTGTCGCACTTATCACAAACTAGCGGGACTTCTCCAAAATGCACGTGGAGGTGTTCAGTGAAATCCAGCTCCGTTTGAAAAGTCGTCTTACAAAAGTAACACTTGTGATTTGGGATTTGATAAACTGGTCGAACTTTTTTTGAGACTGGTTTTGGTTTGACGGGTAGTTCGTTTTGCACATTGTCCACAGGTGAACAAATATCGCTAGCAAGCACTGCATTTTCCGTACTACTACTATCTACTACATCTACTAACAGATTGTCTTCCAATGGTTCTTCGTATTCCAAATCCACCGGTTGATTTTTGATAAATTCAATTCCAATTTCACTTTTGTGTTCCACCACATTATCTTCTTCCTCTTCTTCATCAACATGTGAACTAACTGGCGAAGGTTCCGGTTCAGACTTCATAGGGCGCTCTTCCACTTCGATATCGTCTTGCATGTGTGCCTCCTGTTCGTTTAGAAGGTTGATATCATCTATGACGAGCACTTCAACGTCCTCCGAGTCTTCCTTGAAAGCCTCCAGCAACTGTTTCAGCTTTTCGTTGTTCTGACTGAATTGCTGATTGATTGTCCGCACTGTATTAATGCGATCCATGCATTCTACACAGACGTTGGTAAGGAAATCTGCTTCAGATACCTGTAACAGTGAATAATATATAAAGTAGGTATGACTCAGGGCCCATATAGCCGAGGCGGTAAACGTACGAGTATTCAGCATGACCATGCTGAGGGTGACGGGTTCGATTCCCGTTCGGTCCAGGATATTTTCGTAAAGGAAATTTCCTTGACTTCCTTGGGCATAGAGTATCTTCGTGCCTGCCACACGATATACACATGCAAAATGGTCATTGGCAGAGGAAGCTCTCAGTTAATAACTGTGGAAGTGCTCATAGAACACTAAGCTGAGAAGCAGGCTTTGTCCCAGTGAGGACGTTACGCCAAGAAGAGGAGAGGAGGAGGAGGTATGACTCAAACGGCTTACTTCGAACAGCAGGTTAATGACTGTCCTTAACCCTAAAAGGGATACCTTCATGGCCTCAGTTTCGTCACCTCGCTGAGCTGTTCCATCAAAGACGAGCTCTGAAAGGCGTCTGGGTTCCAAATGGACCCCAGGTATCCCTTTTAGGGTTAATTAAAACACCGTGGGACAAGCAGAGAGTTTTGCACTGAGATTTTTTTTTCGGTATAGGACAGGTGAGACATGTCCTACACAGAAAATGCTTTGTGTGTGGTCTTAAATACTGTAACAGGTAATAAGAAATTATCATAAAGGCGCTGCCCATACGCAGTCATTTCTGGCCACCTCGTGCCCCTGCCTTGTAGATTTCTGTTCATACAAAATTTTTGAAATGATATGAACCGTCGACTTTGGCCTATATTCCTCCTACACCCCTTTTTTTTCTCTGATCGGAACATAACCACTGCGACCAATATTTGATCTATTGTGGTATATCCCGTGTCCTTTTGTACAGTGCATGTCGTGTTACGTCATCACTATTGAATAGTAATAAAGTATTCGGTTTTGTAACAGTAGTCTTTTGACGTTGAATAACGTCGTTCGGCAAGATATGGGGGTACAATTCAGAAAACAGAAAATTTGAGCATGTAACGAAAAGTGGTTAGGTTTTGACTGCTAATAACTTTGTCAATTCTTGATGGATTTTCAATCTTTTTGCATGAATCTATCAGAAATTTATTTACGCGTCGAATCCATGCTAGGTAAATATTGATTTTCAATAGTAAACTATTGAAAATTTGAGAAAAGTGAACCCATGTTTTATCCAGCCAATCACGTTCGAGCACAGTTTTGGATTTTTCCGTCGACCGCCGAGCAGTATAAAAGATAATCTTCTTCTCCTCTTTCTTCATTCTTCATCAATTCGTCGACGGGAACGCATCGGCGGAGAGCTGTGCAGTTTGCTCCGTTTGCGTTTTCGTTTAGTGTTCTTTTGCAAGCCGAGCGCGGTGGTCGGTGCGCATCTTCGCGGCAGCACGAGTGGAGTCGCCAACCGGATTAGAGACGGCTCGGTTTCCCTGTTTGCATTTTCGCTCTGCATTCTTTGTCATGCAGAGCGCGGTGCCATCGCAGCGGTGGTTGTCGACGGTTGTGTATGGTCGTACGGTGCGCGGCAGACAATTGGAGTCGCCAACCAGATTAGAGGACTTTTCATCATTGAAAATCGCCGCTACTGTTCCGAATTTGGAAACATACGGAATTGCATCTCCAAACGCACTTGCAATTGTTTTGCAAATCCAAACAGTCCTTTTAAGGGCTATTAAACTATCCCACAAGAGAGGAGACTAGGAGGACTATTGACGATTGCATGAATTTTTAGACTCTAGTGCAGTTAGTGTTTCAGTGAGATACAATTTGCACACTCACTAATATCAGTAGGCGTGTGCAAAATATTTGACAACACAAAAGAAGCGAGCTCACAGACGACAAACTGCAGCGACACTTGTTTTTAGGAAATATTTCGTGTATTGGGTTTGGTCTGGCTACGTCCGGGTAAAACCAGAAGTGAAACGAGAGTCAAAGAGTAGTTTTTGCCGGGTGATATGCGCTGGCAATTTACTCTAAACCGGGCCGTGTGATGCAGCTAATACGGTGCCGTTTTTTACCCATAATCGTATCCCTCCCGAATCCATGAGCCTTCTTGCAAAACTAAAATAACAGTTAATCCGACGTATCCTTGCATACCTTTACGGACTGAATACATCCTCAACTTCACTAAGAATGCAGTAGCTTTCGATCTAAAATCCACCCTTCCCTAACTTGCCCTCGGCTGTTTCCGGCTCTTGGAACCCCCACATTGTTTCTAGAGGCCACAGATTCATCCAGCTGGTTCCCCAAAACTATGCAGTGGCCCAGATTTATTTCAATTTACTCCGACACTCCTAAATACATGAGCTCTATTTCGATTTTTTTTCTCTGACTGCGGATACGACGGTAATCAAAACAATTGAACTCATCAAACGTTGGGTGAAAAAATCCTAACAGTGAGGAAAAAAAGTTGTTGTCGGGGTACCGTGAGGAAACGAAGGTGTTCAGTGAGGTGTGCAAATAATCACTGTGCAAAAAATATTTGCACAGTAGTCTAATAAATTATGAGAAACTCAATACAAATCGAATTTTCTGCATGCGATAATTCAGAATTTTCCTAGCAAGTATCGACATTTTGAAACCAACTACTACAAAAGCGTCGTCGAATGCGGTGGGGTCGGCGAGAGCGCTTTTGCGTTTCGCTTGCCCATTCTTCACCACACTGTCGACCGCGGTAGATGGACGGACGGACGTACCACTGCCAACCGAGCGATACCGGCGGCGGTGGAATTGAAGCACCACCAAATTTTCATCATCGGAGCGTGCGTCATTTGCACTTCCAACAACGGAGCCAGCACGAAGGAACACCACGAGGGGAACGCATCGGCGCCTCGGCGGAGAGCTGATGTGTAGTTTGCTCCGTTTGCGTTTTCGTTTAGTGTTCGTTGGCAAGCCGAGCCGAGCGCGGTGGTCGGTGCGGTACGTATTCGCGCGCAGCAGCTCAAGCGGAGTCGTTTACCGGATCAGAGATGGAGAAGGAGCACAGCTCGGTTTGCATTTTCGCTCAGCATTCTCACAGCACATTTTCACGCTGTCGACCGCGGTAAACGGACGGACGCACCGACGAAAACAGAGCAGCAGCGGTGGTGGCGGAATAATTTATCATTTCCCCAGTACGGAAGCGGATGGGCGCCGACGACACGGCAGCAACGCGGTTTGGTTTTGTGAAATCAAAATTAAACAGCCCTTATTAGGGCTACAATTTTAAATTCCACGAAAGAGTTGATTCGAATTCCATTAGAAATTGAAGAAACGCAAGTGCAAATATTTTGAAACCTACTACGAGAGCACCCCCGAGCGCGGTACAAGCACCGCCAGCAACTTAGCAGCAGAAGCGGAGGTGGCTCATTCGCATTTTCCCAGTGCGGTAGCGGATGGGCATGGCAACAACTGGGAATATTTTAACCGCTTAATGTCGAATTTATTTTAAATTCGAAAGATACGGCGACATAAGCATACACTTATGCGCGCATAATAAATCTGCTTAAAATTGTTTCAACTTTGAAAAGTTGGAGGGGTTGTATACTAGATACGACCGCAAGTCTGGAATTCGTGGATTTCATGAAGAAGTAACTTCGGTTTGATCTGGCGTCAGACCCTGCCCAAGCAACAACTGAAAGGGGATCATGCGAGAATCTGACATTTACGCGAAATGTGAAGTGTGAGACTAAGAGATGCTATTCGTGCTTCCTCCACCACCGACCGATGCTGACACTATTTGAGTGTTAAACAGGTAGTTTACCGGATAAACTCTGATTAGCCAGTAATAATGACTTCACATTCCTCCAAACAGCCACACCAACCGACTTCAACCAGCTTTCAGAGCATGTTCCATCAACCTTCATCGGCATCAAGATCCATGACATGACGATAAATCATTCTGCATGAACATCAAAATATATAAATCATCATATTCAATCCAACAAACGGCCCTTTTCAGGGCCGCAGAAAATTCCACTCAAGAGTTGATTTTCGAGTTCGTATCGCATCCTTCACTACACTAACATCAAGGTTTATCAATAAACATCTTCAATCAAACCAAAGGACCCCAAACCTTCGTATCAGAGTCTATATCAACTTCAATACAGCATTCAATAGTCGAAACTAATGCATAAACGGACGTTATTCAACGTCAGACTTGTGGTCGTATCTAGTATACAACCCTTCCAACTTTTTCAACCTAATTGCAAGGAAGGATTCTGATCGATAGGTTCCGCTTTAGCACGCTCCTTATTCAGTCAAAATCGGATCCCGTAACGAAAAAGTCAAGAAATGATACCGATATTGACCATGCATCGGTACCCTAGTCCTTACTGCCTCACACCAGTGTACAATGAAAAAAAATTAGGAAAGATTGGGAATAATAATCCAGTTTTCCTTGTTTCGAGATCATTCTCGGCTACAAGCAAACCGAGACCTTTCACTTTTAACAAGGTATGAAATGTAATAAGGACCAAATTTTTCCTTTAACTACTAAAATATGCTGTTCCAACTATGGTTCAGTTGCAGTTAGGACTAGGGTTCAGTTTGGTAGATCTTTCGTCGCAACGCAACCCAAAAAGGTGATGTACCCACGCTAAGAGCTCCGTTAAAGATCGAGCATCCTTTAAACCCCCTCAATCATTGATCCATCAGCACGGATCGCCTGACACCTTGGATTGGGGCTACCTGTTGGGTGGACTTTTACCCCCCGAACAGGTGGTCCGTAGTGCTATTCTAAGTCGACAACTACACGCCCCCCCCCCCCTTCCTCAACCTTATCACACATCCGCATCAAGGTTATGCGTATGTTATGGCCGGACCCTTAAGAGTTAGCGGTAAACATCCGAAGTGAACATTTTAAACCAGTCTAAAACCAATGCAGCTTGATGTATTTTCATCAATATCCAGTCTCCCCGTGGGTTGATATCCCCCAAACTGCTTACCTTTATGCCAAATAGCTGACCGATCAAATCGCTGAGCCGATGCCCCTTGAAGGTGTCGGAAACGGAGAAAGTCAACGCTCCGTCGCTAGGAATGCGAAGACACATCCTGCAGCTCAAAAGGCTGAATGTTTCCATGTTTAATCAAACTACAAACTCGAATTTGCACTGCTAAATTTGAACAACATAAATTTTGCGATTTTTACCGATATTACAACGAAATAAACTAATTTTTAACAAATTAAAATAACATTTTTGCAACCGTTCACTTCCCGGAGCGGAGTTTATTTACAAACACTTTGATTTTGTCTTGTTTGTACACACGCGCGCGTGCGGCGAGCATAGAATTGGGCGTTCGCTAAAAATGACTCCAACAAAAATCGATATTTGTGGAGCACTTCGCCATAAGGGCTTGATAAGCAATAATATCCATGCATGTCATCCGCAAAACACTCATTGGACTGATTATTGATTTCGTAAATAGTCCCGCATAACCATGAACCATACTAGGACCGTTTATCACACTGTTCACAACTATTCAATACTGTATCTCAACAGTATCACATGACATCCAAAGGAACAATAAACCAACAGTATCATAAACGGTTTCAACAGTGTGATAGATGGTTATCGAGCAAATTACAATATGGGGAATAGGCGGTTAAGTTATGTTACAATAAAAAAACGCCCATTTTCTCGAACAAAATTTCTCGTTTACAGTTTGCCAAAAGGTCAATATACTATCCATTTTTTGCTCTGTTTACTGTTAAGCAAACAGTTCTAGAACGTTTGAACAATAAAATTGAATAAAAATAAGAAATGTATGTGTAACTATTGCTTTACAGTTCATTATGGTTCCATGGTTCTATAGTATATTGTTCTATTATGATTGTAATGTCAGCATTTCTTTATTGGGTTGGAATAAAAATAATACAAACAATTAGCAAATTTCAATTTTTTATTAATCGCAGAAGTTTGTTAGTAAATTTGTTAAGAATGTAAGTGAACACAATATAGCGCATTTAGTTTACCACTGGACTATCGCACTAGTTTTCACGAGTGCGAAAACGTTAATAAAAGTGCGCGATTGCATCAAATCAACTCGGTGTCTTCAGAGCACTTGTTCACCATGGATTGAAGAAATAGTGCGCCGAAGACATCAACCTGATTTGATGCAAACGCGCACTTTTATTTACGTTTTCGCACTTATGAAGTCGCAGTTCGCAGTCCAGTGGTGAACTAAATGCGGTATATTTGATTATAGCGATAATTACAGAAATTATTCGAATTAACATATTCAAACTGCGCCGAATCATGCAGAACGGTTCTTGGTCCAATTTATCAGCGTTTATCAGCTTCCCGAGAAGTGTGAATGAAAAGCTCCCAAGCCATGGAGCTAGGCTGGTCGATCTTCGCTCGGTTCCCGGTCTTCATCCTGGCTTTTATCACATCCTCCGCTTGATTCCCCGCATCTTTTTGCTTCCAAATCGGTTCCTTCGTCAGTGATGTCCGCCTACTGTCCGATAAGTGTCATCCGTAGACCAACCAAATTATGCACTTTCTGATGACTACCAAACGCTGAATATGTTTTGGCTATCTCCAGCAGCTGTTTGGCCAACGTCTGCGGTACATCCGACCTACAAAAAAAAATCCACGGGGGCAAAATTAGGTAAAAACATATTGATGAAAAACAGTGATTCCGAAAGAAACTTACCTCCAAAAACAAGCTCCATGGTTCCGTCTATTCCTGCCCTTGGCTGGACCTGGGCTCGAATGTTGTTTATATCCGGTCTGTACTGCGGCCGCAGTGGAAGAAGCCTCCCCAGAAGCGTATTCGGCCAACTTTTCACGGTGTTGTTTGTGGTAATCCACCACATTGTTGATTCTGCCTTGGATTTTGTGCAGCTTTCGAACAAGCAAAACTCGCGGAACTCGAGTAACATTCAAAGTGGGTCTAATTAAATTTTGGAAATGTGATACTCATAAACACGCAAAATTTTACACTGTCATCAAAGTGTGGAACTGCTATGAAGATTTTCGATGAAAACATGCCGAAAAATCTGAAAATGCATTAAATCATTCTAATGCACTGAATTTTTAATTTTATCTGAGTTAAAAGTGCGATGATGCTTGCTTTGCGTACCATAGATGGAACCTTTTGATGTGTTTCGCGAAAATGCAGTAGAAACAAGCTGGAAGCTTATGCTCACGAATACAAAAGCGTGTAACTATTTACCAAAGTGTTGAACAAATGTGATTTATAGTAAAATGCAGTGGTGTAGGTGTGTTGCGCAACTGTGAAGGCTAACAGTTTGATATGAGGTGATCTTACATTGCTACAATATTAAACGAGTTTTCGTCGCCATACAGTTGAACAATGTTTGGAGACTACAATATAGTGTCACTGTCTGACATGGTTTGATCAAACCATCGTTTATAGTCAACAGCTCCAAGTTTCATACTGTTCAACAATAAAGCAGTTGTTTGAGAAAAATTAACCTTTTCAGCTAGGAGAAATTTACTGTTTGGACTTTATGTCAAGTGGTATTTTTCTATGCGGGGTGCCATGGCTGTTGAGCCCGCCCTGATAAAAAATATCATAAAAATACGATAAATTTTATTGTTACAACACCATTTTTTCGAAAAATATTCACCATTAAACGTATTGTAATTTACACAGCACACTCACCATCATCCCTATTGTTCTATACCATTCGGCGAATGGTAAATGGCACTTTTACAATAAAAAATGGTGGTCGTTATGTATCTTAACCATAAAATTTTGAGAAAATTTTCATACACTTTTTCGCGAAAAACAATAGAATGTATTGTGTTTTTATGAGACATTTTTAGGCCAATTTTCAAAAGAAAACAATATATCTTAATGTTTTTTCATTGTTCTTACAATACAAATACAATTAATTGAATGGCGTCAAATGAATCGTTGTTACAATAAAAATACAATAATATTTGTTGTTGTTTGTAAGCAGTTTTCGCTTTTGAAAATCCATAGAATTTATATTTTCCGCAAACATTTATATCCAGCATTTACGAGCACTAACGGCCGCCAGAATGATATGCACATTTTAGGATAAGAATCAAACACTCTGATGTCTGTCTGGTATGTATTGCTTGGCAGCTGTTGATAAGATCTATCTTCAATCTTTTCAAATAACTGCCAAATATCACAAGTCAGACCTCAGGTCGTATGATCCATACCATAAATCGATCACAATTCATGTGGCCATTAGTATCTGTAAATGCTGGGGAAAAATGTTAGCGAGAAATATGAATTCTCTGGTTTTTCAAAGGCGAAATCTGTTTACATAACAACAAATATTATTGCATGTTTATTTTAGCATCGGTTCAATTGACCCCATTAAACTAATTGTATTTGTATTGTTATGATAGTTTACTATTTACTAGATTCCTTTAATTTATTGGAAAACATTAGAAAAATCATTGTTCATCTTTTTCTTGTCGTAACATCCTCACTTGGCTAAAACCTGATTTTCATTTCAGCTAGTTTTCTATAAGTACTTCCTCAGTTATTCATTGAGAGCTTCCTCTACCAACACGGCTTGACATCTGTCAGTCGTTGAAGCTTAAGCGAAACATCTATTGTATTCAAATTTTAAACGAAAACTATAGAAAATATGTCAAGTGATTTTGTATTTGATTATACAAACATGATCCAAGCAACAATAATATTTATTGTTATTTATTTGTTACGAATTGTTTTTAAGTGTAATTGACAAATAAACTCTTTTTTAATAAGAAGTCCATGAGAACTTTGCAGGCACTTTTGCAACTATTTAAAAACAAATTAAATTAATTTTTACTGATAGTAACATTAAATTTATTATATTGAGCTTTGCAAGGATTTCGCGACGATCGTGCAAATTTTCAATCTTTGACAGCACAATGTTCACACATCCAACAACAAAGGAAACAGTGCATAAACAAACCGATTAGTCGAAACACATCAACCAATGTAAGCAATGTCAAATTCGTTCGGGGTTTCAAAACATTGGAAAGAAATTCATTATTTTTACAGTCAGATTGAGATTTACGAGTAAATGAGTGTGATCCGAAGGATCCGAAGGTATAACTGTTTATTCTGAGCATAACAGTATTTTTTACGGCAGTGAAAACTAATTAGAAGTACGATATATCCGGGTCTGAAAAGGGCAGGGAAAAGGGTCGATTCAAATATGACGTCCATCATTTTTCCGGATTTTCAGACCCCCCCCCCCCACTGTCACGCTTTCTTGTATACCTTATACATGGCGTGTCACACTTTCTCAGACCCCCCCTCCCCCCTAAATAATGGACGTCATATTTGAACGACCCCAAATCGTTCAGGCGAAGTGGATAACAAATCTAACCTAGAATATCCTACAATTCTAACCTCAACTCCTCACTTGCACAAGCCGGATCTCATTTTTCACGGAAATGGTGGAACAACATGCAAAACTAATGTACGTGCGACCGAGGGAATTGAAAGTTCTACCATTCCCACTTAAAAAAATTGTCGGATGTGGGTTGTTAGTAGGAAAAATACAATAATTGGGTTGTTTAGTGAATAAAACATTGCTATTTTCTATAGCCTAATCGAAAGAGCTCATTTGTCTAAGTGTAACGTGATTTTATTGGATTCTAATACCTTTGTTTTGATGGTTAAATTAACAAAACAATTTTCATTTTTGTGGATAGAATGACAGTTCAATCGCTAAAGTGACAGTTCAACCCGAACAAAAAAATTTCCCCATACAAATTTTAAATGCATTTTAAAAATAGTTCCCGAACTCTGAAAATTATGAAATTTTGGATTTCGACTAATTGTTGGGCGGTGAATCCGATTATGAAATAATCCGGATACCCCTAAAGAACCCAATTCCCCCAACAGATTATGTTGATAGGTATGTGAAAAAAGGTAAACATAATCAGTTCGGTAGTTGCGCTACCGAAACAAAGATGGGTAATGTAGTGTCTTCGGACGAATCAAAGTCAACCACGTCGCTTGGTGTGTAACAATCAACTGAACTCTTTATTGCCTCTTTCTCTCTACATATCCCCAAGTACATAAACGTCTGACTACCCTCTGTATTCGAGCACGCTATTGTTACGCTTGAGCGTCACATCTACTCTACATCTCCCCCCTTTCTGGATAGTCTGTAACTGTCCCCAATCTATAGTCACTCAAGTATTGCGGTTCTTGCTTTCACGGCGAGGTCTTCCCGTCGACGTCACACCTGCTGACGAATCTGGCAATTCTGCTGAAGTTGAAGTTTCTGGATGTAGCTTCGGAATGTGTTCAAGGGTTTCTGAACCTGTCGGGTTGTCCCTTGATCCAACTTCCATTCGTTTCAATTGCGAGACGTTTCGATGGAACGTTCTTCCGGTTTCGTTAGAATGTAGTGTAAAGGCTTGTTTACAGTTCGGAAATTTTGCCACGGGATTTGCGCGCGGGATTTGGCACGGGAATCAATTCGGAAAATTTTTCCGCCGACTGTTCTCCTCATCTCTCCACAAATAACTTTGACGTTTGTTTACGTGTTTACAACGGTCCCAGAGAAAATATTTTGTCTGATCGGTCCATTCGTTTCGTTTTTTGGTGCTGCAATTGATCATTCATCGTTTAATAATTATTCAAAAGTAAGTTATTTTTATAAAAGTTATCGGTTTACATAAAAAGGGCGTTAAATTAACATATTTAAATGCATTTCAGGTGTGCCATCCGATGTCTGCATGTTGCTGCTGCTCAAACCACCCAAACCCGTACCTGACCGTCCGGTGTTCGTGGTTCCAGGAACTATGGTACATGCTGAAAAATTCGATTGAAAGCGGTCGCCAAAAATGCTTCGACCCAGGAGGGCAAGTGAAAGTAACGGCACAGCTCGGCTTGTGCTCAGCGGATCGCTGAAATTAATAAACATCGATCAACTCTGGGTCATCGAGCAGCGGCGCACCAAGGCTTCGCTCCAAAAGGCTGGTTTTTATGTCCCGAGGACGCAATTGAACTACAATACGCCCATTGCGAGTCCGCATCTATACTACTACTTCGCTGTTGGATCCACCCTTGGAGCACGGACAACAGCGAACATGATGACGCAAGCAGGACCATTGCTCGGAGTCTACACGGCGTCAGAACCACGGAAGGTGTTAGTTATCTAACACCTATTTCAATTTCTAAAGCAGTCCGCAACAAAATTTCTAGAGGAATTGGTAATTATCATACAGCTTCCCCCAATCTGCTTATGGTTTCATGTAGGCATTCTTTTTGCTTCTTTTAGCTCTAATTTAAACTGGAGAAGCAGTCACCAAAATTCTGCAGATGCCTTCCAATTGCTTCCATCGGTTTCGGATTCAAGATCGGCGCCGGCAAACTAATTACGTGGCGGGTAGCACAGATGGCAAACGGGAACATGACGACGGCGCACCATGATTCGAGCGAGCTCGAACGGTGGCTGTCATTTCGTTCCAACGGTATCCCGAAACGCATGGAATCCAATTTCACCGGTGCGTGTGACACCGGCTTTCGACCGACTCGATTGACGACTTTATCGAATTGGTTAAATACCCCTCCAACTGCGGACTATTTTGCACAAAATGATATCCGCTGACAAAGCTGTTGAAAAAAGTTGACTGAAAAATATTGACGAGTTTCAACGGGACAAGGCCTGCACAACATGGACACGGGATGTTCCCCAGCGGAACTAGCTTTTTATATGGAACTAGCATCGCGACAAAACGATCCAGATGCTGTATAAATCGACTTGTGATGGTGAGTAGTTTAATATACCTTTCCTATTTACAATATACTCATTATTCGTGTAAGCGAAGAGATGTAATATAAATATGCGCTTCTAACTAATTCAATCTAAAAGATTGAGAATTCCTCCAGGAGTTCTCTCTGGGGATTTCTGCAGGAGATCCCTCTGGGGATTCGTACAGTAGTTTCTTTTGTAGTTTCCTCATAGTGTGTCCTCTAGGGTTTCCTCCAGGAGATCGTTTCTGGGATTATTCCTAGAGTATATAGTAGGGGTTTCTCCTCAGTTTTATAATATCTACGAGATCATTGTAGGGATGCTTCCTGGACTTCCTCTAAGGATTCCGCCAGAAGCTCTTCCTGGGCATTCACTCAGGAGTTTGTTTGGAGGATGCATTCAAGAATTCTTCTGGATATTCTTCGAAGAGTTTTGTTTTTCCTAGAGATACCCCCAGGAGTTCCCTTCCTGTTCCCTTAGTCTAAATTAAGGATCTATGTAATGCTTCTAAATTTGTGTAATAATAAATTTTGTCATACTTATCCGATACAAATTACAAATATTGGACAGTTCTTTTCTTCAATTTAGATTTTTTTTCTTTACATAATTTATTACCAAGGCGTCCAGGTTCGTGCAGGAGTGCCTTCTAGACATTCCTCCAGGGGTTTCCTTTGAAGATTTTTCTAGAAGTTCTCTCTGGGGATTCCCCAGAAGTTCACTCTAGCGATTCCTCCTGGAGTTTCCTTTGAAGTTTCTGAAGAAGCTCCCTCAGGGGATTTGTACAGTAGTTCTTTCTGAAGATTCCTCCTAAAGTTCATTGTAGGGATTCCCCAAAGTGTTCATTTCTGGGATTCCTCCAGGAGTTTCCTCTGGGGATTTCTTCTGGTGATTCCTCCAGGACTTCCTTCCTGGGATTCCTGCTAGAGTTTATTATAGGGGTTCATCCTTGCAATTCCTACTGGAGTTCCTTTTCAGGATTACTCCAGGAGTTCCCTCTATGGATTCCACCAGAAGCTCTTCTGGGCATTCATCCAGGAGTTTGATTGGTGGATGCATCCAGGAGTTCTCGTGAATAATGTTCCAAAAGGTATTTTTTTCTGGAGGTTCCGTCAGGAGTTCCCTCTAGGAATTCCTCCTAGAGTTCATTCAAGGGATTTTCTCCTGGAGTTCATTTTGAGGATTTCTCCAAAAGTGTCCTCTGAGGATATCTCGAAGTTCCTCCGCAAGTTTTGACTAAGGATTCCCCAGCAGGTTCCCTCTGCGGACTCCTCCAGGGATTCCCTGTGAGGATTCCTCAAGCAGTTTCCTCGTCCAGAAGTGCCTCCAGGATATCCTTCTGAAGAATCCTCCAGAGGAATCCTCAAGGAATATCTTCCGAGAAATCCTCCAAAAATTCCTCCAGGAATCCCAGCTGAGAATTCCTCCGGCAATTCCTCAGGATTCCATCCAGGATTCGTCTAAGAATTCCTCCAGGAAGTCTTGCTGGGTATTCCTCGAGGAATTCCTCTGAGGATTTTTCCAGGAATTCCTGCTGACGATTCCTCCAGGAATTGCTACTGAGGATTCCTCCAGGAATTCATTAGGATTCCCTGTGGAGGATTTTTCCAAGAAGACCTCCAAGAATTCCTTGGAGGATTCCAACAGGAACTCGTCATGAGAATTCTTGCAGGAATTCTTCCTGAGGATTTATTCAGGAATTCCTCAGGATTCCCTGCTGAGAATTTTTCCCAAGAATGCCTCCTGAGGATTCCATCTGGATTCTGCTTCCAGGAGTTCCCTGGAAATTTCTACAAGATTTCATCGGTATTTTTTTCCAGGAGTTCCTCGGAATTCCTCCAGGAGTTCCAATCGAATACCACCAGGAGTTTCTTGAGACCTCTTCCAGGAATTCCTCGAGAGTTCCTTCAGGAATTCCTCGGGAATTGCTTCCTCGGCAATTGCTTCAGGAGTTTCTCGGCAATTCTCACAGGAGTTTCCCAGGTATTTCTTTCAGAAGTCCCTTGGGAATTTCTTCAGAAATTATTCGGAGTATCTTGCAGGAGTTCCTCGGTTTTTTTTTTACCGGGAGTTGATCAAGAATTCCTCCAGGAGTTCCTCTTAATGCCTCCAGGAGTTCCTTGGGAAAAGCTCCAGAATCTCCACGAGAATTCCGTCAGGAGGTCCTCAAAAAATCCTTCAGGAGTTCCTCGGGAATTCCTTCAGGAGTTCCTCGGATTTTTTTCCAGAAAAATCTCGAGAATTCCTACAGGAACTCCTCGGAAATTCCTCCAGAAGGTCATCGGAAGTTCCTCCAGGAGTTCCTCGGAAATTCCTCCAGGAGTTCCTCGAAAATTCCTCCAGGAGTTCCGCGGAAATTCCTCCAGAAATTACACTGGGATTCCTCCAGAAGTTTTTTTGGAACATCCATAGGAGTTCCTCGGAAAATCCTCCAGGAATTCTATGGAAATTCCTCCAGGATTCCCTCGGGAATTTCTCCAGAAGTTCCTTGGAAATTCCTCCACGTGCCCCATGAAAATTTCTCCAGGAGTTTCTCGGTAATTCCTCCAGACATTTAACGGAAATTGCTTCAGGGGTTCCTCCGCAATTTCTCCAGGAGTTCCTCGGAAATTTATCCAGGAGTTCCTTGGGAATTCCTCCAGCAGTTTCTCAGAAATTCCTCCAGGAGTTTATCGGGAAGTTCTCCAGGAATTTCCCAAGAAATTCTTCTTAAAGTTCGTTGGGATTTTTTCCAGGAGTTTCTTAGGAAGTTTCCCGAGAGATGATCGAAAATTCATACAGAAGGTCTTGGAATTCCTTAAGAAATTCTTCTGAAATTCCTCCAAGAGTTCCTCAGGAGTACCACCAAAAGCTTCACGGGAATTCCACCAGGAGGTCCTCGGAAATTTCTCGAGGAATTCCTAGAAAATTCCTAGGGAATGCCTTCAAAAGTTCTTCAGGAATTTCTCCAAGAGTTCTCCGCCAGTTTTTCAAGGAATTCGAGTTCCTCCAGGACTTCTTCGGGAATTTCTCCACGAGTTCCTCGAATTTTTTCCAGGAGTTACCTGTGAATTCATCCAGAAGTTCCCAAGAAATTCCTACAGTAGTTCCTTGTGAATTTCTTCAGGAAATTCATGGGAATTCTTGAGGAGATCCTCGGAAATTCCTCCAGGAGTCCTTCTGAAATACCTCCAGAAATTGTACGAGAATTCCTTCAGCAGTTCCTCAGGAATCTGCATAGGTGTTCCTCGCAAATTTCCTGAGAAATTGCACGGAAATTCCTCCAGGAGTTCCTCGAAAATTCCTCCCGGAGTTCCTCGCGAATTCCTCCAGGAGATATTCGGGAATTCCTCCAGGAGCTCCGCGGGAATCCCTCCAAGAACTCTTCAGGAATTTCTCCAGGAGTTCCTCGAAAATTCCTCCTGGGGTTCCTCGCGAATTCCTCCAGGAGATCCTCGGGAATACCTCCAGGAGTTCCTCGGAAATTCCCCCAGGAGTTCCTCGGAAATTCCCCCAGGAGTTCCTCGGGAATTTCAACAGGGGTTCCTTGGGAATTCCTCTTGGAGTTTCTTGGAAGTTCCTCAGGAATTCCTTCAGGAGTTCTTCGGGTATTCCTTCCGGAGTTCCTCGGGAATTACTTCAGGATTTCCTAAGAAATTCCTTCAGGAGTTCCTCGGAAATTGCTTCAGGAGTTCCTCGGAAATTGCTTCAGGAGTTCCTCGGGAATTCCTTCAGGAGTTCCTCGGAAATTCCTTCAGGAGTTCCTCGGGAATTCCATCAGGAGTTCTTCGGGAATTCCTTCAGGAGTTCCTCGGGAATTCCTTCAGGAGTTCCTTGGGAATTCCTTCAGGAGTTCCTCGGGAATCCCTTCAGGAGTTCCACAAGAATTCCTTCAGGAGTTCCTCGGGAATTCCTTCAGGAGTTCCTCGGGAATTTCTTCAGGAGTTCCTCGGGAATTCCTTCAGGAGTTCCTCGGGTATTCCTTCAGAAATTCCTCGGGAATTCCTTCAGGAGTTCCTCGGGAATTTCTTCAGGAGTTCCTCGGGAATTCCTTCAGGAGTTCTTCGGGAATTCCTTCAGGAGATCCTCGGGAATTCCTTCAGGAGTTCCTCGGTAAGTCCATCAGGAGTTCCTCGGTAAATCCTTCACGAGTTCCTCGGGAATTCGGGAGTTCCAGGAGATCCTAAAAGAGTTCCTCGAGAATTCTTCCAGGAGTTGCTCGGGAATTCCTCCTGGAATTCATCGGGAATTCCTCCAGGAGTTCCTCGGGAATTCCTCGAGGAATTCCTCCAGGAGTTCCTCGGGAATTGCTCCAGGTGTTCCTCGAGAATTCTTCCAGGAGATCTTAAAAGAGTTCCTCGTGAATTCTTCCAGGAGTTCCTCGGGAATTCCTCCAGAAGTTCCTCGTGAATTCCTTAAGAATTTCCTCGTGAATTCCCTGAGCAGTTCATTTAAGAGTTCATCGGGAATTCCTCCAGGAGATCCTTCGGTATACCTCCAGGCGATCCTTGGGTATTCCTGCAGGAGTTTCTTGAAAATTGCTGCAGGAGTTCGTAAAAGAATTGCCCGGGAATTCCTCCAGGAGTGCCTCGGGAATTCCTCCAGGAGTGCCTCGGGAGTACCTCCAGGAGATCTTAAAAGAATACCTCGTGCATTCTTCCAGGAGTTCCTCGGGAATTCCTTCAGGAGTTTCTCGGGAATTCCTTCAGAATTTCCTCGTGAATTCCCTCTGCAGTTCACTTAAGAGTTCATCGGGAATTCCTCCAGGAGATCCTTGGGGTATTCCTGCAGGAGTTCCTTGGAAATTCCTGCAGGAGTTCCTCGGAAATTTCTTCACGTTTCCCTATGGAATTCCTCCTGGAGTTTCTCGAGAATTCCTCGAGGAGTTCCTCGAGAATTTCTCCAGGAGTTCCTCGGGAATTCCTCCTGCAGTTCCTCGGGAAGTCCTCCAGGAGTTCCTCGGGAATTTCTCCAGGAGTTCCTCGAGAATTCCTCGAGGAATTCTTAAAAGAGAGTTCCTCGTGCATTCCTCCAGGAGTTTCTCGGGAATTTCTCCAAGAGTTTGTAAAAGAGTTGCCCGGGAATTCCTCCAGGAGTGCCTCGGGAGTTCCTCCAGGAGATCTTAAAAGAGTTCCTCGTGAATTCTTCCAGGAGTTCCTCGAGAATTGCTCCTGGAGTTCCTCGGGAATTCCTTCGGAATTTCCTCGTGAATTCCCTCAGCAGTTCACTTCAGAGTTCATCGAGAATTTCAACAGGAGTTCCTTGGGAATTCCTCTTGGAGTTTCTTGGAAAACTCCTTCAGGAGTTCCTCGGAAATTCCTCCAGGACTCCTGGAGCAATTCCCGAGGAACTCCTAGAGGAATTCCTTAGAAAAACGTGGAGAAGTTTCCGAGGATCTCCTGCAGGAATTTTCAAGGAACTCCTGCAGGAATACCCAAGGATCGCCTGGAGGTATACCCGAAGATCTCCTGGAGGAATTCCCGATGAACTCCTGAGAGAATTCCCGAGGAACTCCTGAAGGAGTTCCCCAGGAACCCCTGAAGGAATTCCCGAGGAACTCCTGAAGGAATTCCCGAGGAACTCCTGAAGCAATTTCCGAGGAACTCCTGAAGCAATTTCCGAGGAACTCCTGAAGGAATTTCCTAGGAAATCCTGAAGGAATTCCTCGGAAATTGCTTCAGGAGTTCCTCGGGAATTCCTTCAGGAGTTCCTCGGGAATTCCTTCAGGGGTTCCTGGAGAACTCCTTCAGGAGTTCCTCGGGAATTCCTTCAGGAGTTCATCGGGAATTCCTCCAGGAGATCTTCGGGTATACCTCCAGGCGATCCTTGGGTATTCCTGCAGGAGTTCCTTGAAAATTCCTGCAGGAGATCCTCGGAAACTTCTCCACGTTTTTCTTAGGAATTCCTCTAGGAGTTCCTCGGGAATTGCTCCAGGAGTCCTGGAGGAATTTCCGAGGAACTTCTGAAGGAATTTTCCAAGAAACTTCAAGAGGAATTCCCAAGGAACTCCTGTTGAAATTCCCGATGAACTCTGAAGTGAACTGCTGAGGGAATTCACGAGGAAATTCTGAAGGAATTCCCGAGGAACTCCAGGAACAATTCTCGAGGAACTCCTGGAAGAATTCACGAGGAACTCTTTTAAGATCTCCTGGAGGAACTCCCGAGGCACTCCTGGAGGAATTCCCGGGCAACTCTTTTACGAACTCTTGGAGAAATTCCCGAGAAACTCCTGGAGGACTTCCCGAAGAACTGCGGGAGGAATTCTCGAGGAACTCCTGGAGAAATTCTCGAGGAACTCCTCGAGGAATTCCCGAGAAACTCCTGCAGGAATTCCATAGGAAAACGTGAAGAAATTTCCGAGGAACTCCTGCAGGAATTTTCAAGGAACTCCTGCAGGAATACCCCAAGGATCTCCTGGAGGAATTCCCGATGAACTCTTAAGTGAACTGCAGAGGGAATTCACGAGGAAATTCTGAAGGAATTCCCGAGAATCTCCTGAAGGAATTCCCGAGGAACTCCTGGAAGAATGCACGAGGTATTCTTTTAAGATCTCCTGGAGGAATTCCCGGACAACTCTTTTACGAACTCCTGCAGCAATTTTCAAGAAACTCCTGCAGGAATACCCAAGGATCGCCTGGAGGTATACCGAAGGATCTCCTGGAGGAATTCCCGATGAACTCTTAAGTGAACTGCTCAGGGAATTCACGAGGAAATTCTTAAGGAATTCACGAGGAACTCCTGGAGGAATTCCTGGAAGAATTCACGAGGAACTCTTTTAAGATCTCCTGGAAGAATTCCCGAGGAAATGCAGGAGAAATTACCGAGGAACTCCTGGAGGACTTCCCGAGGAAATGCAGGAGAAATTACCGAGGAACTCCTGGAGGAATTCTCGAGGAGCTCTTTAACGATCTCCTGGATAAATTGCCGAGGAACACTTGGAGGAATTCCCGAGGAACTCCTGAAGGAATTCCCGAGGAACTCCTGAAGGAATTCCCGAGGAACTCCTGAAGGAATTCCCGAGGAACTCCTGAAGGAATTCCCGAGGAACTCCTGAAGGAATTCCCGAGGAACTCCTGAAGGAATTCCCGAGGAACTCCTGAAGGAATTCCCGAGGAACTCCTGAAGGAATTCCCGAGGAACTCCTGAAGGAATTCCCGAGGAACTCCTGAAGGAATTCCCGAGGAACTCCTGAAGGAATTCCCGAGGAACTCCTGAAGGAATTCCCGAGGAACTCCTGAAGGAATTCCCGAGGAACTCCTGAAGGAATTCCCGAGGAACTCCTGAAGGAATTCCCGAGGAACTCCTGAAGGAATTCCCGAGGAACTCCTGAAGGAATTCCCGAGGAACTCCTGAAGGAATTCCCGAGGAACTCCTGAAGGAATTCCCGAGGAACTCCTGAAAGAATTCCCGAGGAACTCCTGAAGGAATTCCCGAGGAACTCCTGAAGGAATTCCCGAGGAACTCCTGAAGGAATTCCCGAGGAACTCCTGAAGGAATTCCCGAGGAACTCCTGAAGGAATTCCCGAGGAACTCCTGAAGGAATTCCCCAGGAACTCCTGAAGGAATTCCCGAGGAATTCCCGAGGAACTCCTGAAGGAATTCCCGAGGAACTCCTGAAGGAATTCCCGAGGAACTCCTGAAGGAATTCCCGAGGAACTCCTGAAGGAATTCCCGAGGAACTCCTGAAGGAATTCCCGAGGAACTCCTGAAGGAATTCCCGAGGAACTCCTGAAGGAATTCCCGAGGAACTCCTGAAGGAATTCCCGAGGAACTCCTGAAGGAATTCCCGAGGAACTCCTGAAGCAATTTCCGAGGAACTTCTGAAGGAATTCCCGAGGAACTCCTGAAGGAATTCCCGAGGAACTCCTGAAGGAATTCCCGAGGAACTCCTGAAGGAATTCCCGAGGAACTCCTGAAGGAATTCCCGAGGAACTCCTGAAGGAATTCCCGAGGAACTCCTGAAGGAATTCCCGAGGAACTCCTGAAGGAATTCCCGAGGAACTCCTGAAGGAATTCCCGAGGAACTCCTGAAGGAATTCCCGAGGAACTCCTGAAGGAATTCCCGAGGAACTCCTGAAGGAATTCCCGAGGAACTCCTGAAGGAATTCCCGAGGAACTCCTGAAGCAATTTCCGAGGAACTTCTGAAGGAATTCCCGAGGAACTCCTGAAGGAATTCCCGAGGAACTCCTGAAGGAATTCCCGAGGAACTCCTGAAGGAATTCCCGAGGAACTCCTGAAGGAATTCCCGAGGAACTCCTGAAGGAATTCCCGAGGAACTCCTGAAGGAATTCCCGAGGAACTCCTGAAGCAATTTCCGAGGAACTTCTGAAGGAATTCCCGAGGAACTCCTGAAGGAATTCCCGAGGAACTCCTGAAGGAATTCCCGAGGAACTCCTGAAGGAATTCCCGAGGAACTCCTGAAGGAATTCCCGAGGAACTCCTGAAGGAATTCCCGAGGAACTCCTGAAGGAATTCCCGAGGAACTCCTGAAGGAATTCCCGAGGAACTCCTGAAGGAATTCCCGAGGAACTCCTGAAGGAATTCCCGAGGAACTCCTGAAGGAATTCCCGAGGAACTCCTGAAGGAATTCCCGAGGAACTCCTGAAGGAATTCCCGAGGAACTCCTGAAGCAATTTCCGAGGAACTTCTGAAGGAATTCCCGAGGAACTCCTGAAGGAATTCCCGAGGAACTCCTGAAGGAATTCCCGAGGAACTCCTGAAGGAATTCCCGAGGAACTCCTGAAGGAATTCCCGAGGAACTCCTGAAGGAATTCCCGAGGAACTCCTGAAGGAATTCCCGAGGAACTCCTGAAGGAATTCCCGAGGAACTCCTGAAGGAATTCCCGAGGAACTCCTGAAGGAATTCCCGAGGAACTCCTGAAGGAATTCCCGAGGAACTCCTGAAGGAATTCCCGAGGAACTCCTGAAGGAATTCCCGAGGAACTCCTGAAGGAATTCCCGAGGAACTCCTGAAGGAATTCCCGAGGAACTCCTGAAGGAATTCCCGAGGAACTCCTGAAGGAATTCCCGAGGAACTCCTGAAGGAATTCCCGAGGAACTCCTGAAGGAATTCCCGAGGAACTCCTGAAGGAATTCCCGAGGAACTCCTGAAGGAATTCCCGAGGAACTCCTGAAGGAATTCCCGAGGAACTCCTGAAGGAATTCCCGAGGAACTCCTGAAGGAATTCCCGAGGAACTCCTGAAGGAATTCCCGAGGAACTCCTGAAGGAATTCCCGAGGAACTCCTGAAGGAATTCCCGAGGAACTCCTGAAGGAATTCCCGAGGAACTCCTGAAGGAATTCCCGAGGAACTCCTGAAGGAATTCCCGAGGAACTCCTGAAGGAACTCCCGAGGAACTCCTGAAAGAATTCCCGAGCAACTTCTGAAGGAATAGCCGTGGAACTCCTGAAGGAATTCTCGAGGAACTTCTGAAGGAATTCCCGAGGAACTCCTGAAGGAATTCCCGAGGAACTCCTGAAGGAATTCCCGAGGAACTCCTGAAGGAATTCCCGAGGAACTCCTGAAGGAATTCCCGAGGAACTCCTGAAGGAATTCCCGAGGAACTCCTGAAGGAATTCCCGAGGAACTCCTGAAGGAATTCCCGAGGAACTCCTGAAGGAATTCCCGAGGAACTCCTGAAGGAATTCCCGAGGAACTCCTGAAGGAATTCCCGAGGAACTCCTGAAGGAATTCCCGAGGAACTCCTGAAGGAATTCCCGAGGAACTCCTGAAGGAATTCCCGAGGAACTCCTGAAGGAATTCCCGAGGAACTCCTGAAGGAACTCCTGAAGGAATTCCCGAGGAACTCCTGAAGGAATTCCCGAGGAACTCCTGAAGGAATTCCCGAGGAACTCCTGAAGGAATTCCCGAGGAACTCCTGAAGGAATTCCCGAGGAACTCCTGAAGGAATTTCCGAGGAACTCCTGAAGGAACTTCCGAGGAACTCCTGAAAGAATTTCCGAGGAACTTCTTAAGGAATTCCCGAGGAACTTCTTAAGGAATTCCCGAGGAACTTCTTAAGGAATTCCCAAGGAACTTCTTAAGGAATTCCCGAGAAACTCCTGAAGGAATTCCCGAGGAACTCCTGAAGGAACTCCTGAAAGAATTTCCGAAGAACTTCTTAAGGAATTCCCGATAAACTTTTTGAGAAATTCCCGAGGAACTCCTTGAGGAATTCTCGAGAAACTGTTTTAAGATCCTTTCTTCGAATTTCGACTGTTGGTGATTATGTTGGAAGGGGAATGGCGTTCAGTCTTTGGAGGAATAACTCAAAAACGGATTCTTAAGCTTAAGAATCCGTTTTTGAGTTATTTCTTCAAAGACTGAATGCCATTCCCCTTCCAACATCTTTTAAGATCGTCTCTGGATGAATTCCCGAGTATCTCGTGGAGGACTTCCCGAAAAAATCCCGAGGAATCCCCAATGAAATCCTGGATTTATTCCCGAGGAGTTCCCGGAGGAATTCCCGAGGAACTTATTGAGGACTTCGCGAGAAACTCTTTGAGGAACTTTAGGAGGAATTCCCGAAGAACTTCTGGAGAAATTCCCGAGGAACTCTTGAAGAAATTCCCAATAAACTCCAGCAAGAATTCCCGAGGAACTATTTCAGGAACTCCTGGAGGAATTCCCGATAAACTTCTCGAGGAATCTCCGAGGAACTTCTGGAGGAATTCCAGAGGATGTCGTGGAGGAATTTCCGAGGAACTCCCTATATAAAAAATCCTTTAAAAGAACACCCGTTAAACTTATTTATTAGAACCCCTTAGAGTATCTTTTGCAAAAAAAATCATTTAGAGGAATTGCAAAGTATTTATTAAAACAATGCTAATGAATGTTCGTATATTTCAGAGTGAAAGCGCAGCCGTCTTCCAGTGCTATAAAAAATATTCACTCCCGCACTAAATACACCATGTACAGGACCCTGATAGGACTGGTGGTATTCTACGGGCATGAGATCTGGACTATGCTCAAGGAGGATAGCAAGTTTTCGAGCGTCGGGTGCTAAGAACAACCGTTGGCGGTGTGCAGGAGAACTATATGAGGCGGCGAAAGCTGGAATGAAACGATGGGCAGGGCATGTCGTGAGAATGCCGGACAACAAGCCTACAAAGCTGGTGTTCGCAAGAGATCCGTATAGTACAAGAAGATCTGGAGGGTAGCATGCAAGATCAGATGCAGAACGATCTGGCAAATGTAGAACGCGGAGGAATTGTTGAATCAGTTTTATTGTAAAATGTAATACTAAATAAATAAATGAATGCTATGAAAAATGACCAAAAGTAGTGTAACTCCTCAACGAAAAAAAAGGGAAAAATCTCAGAATAAACTTCTCAGGAGGAAAATCTAGCGAAAAATGCCCAGGGCTTCAAAGATAAATCCCTAGGAAGAACTTCTTGAAAAACTAGAACTTCTCAGAATCCTCAGAAAGAGCATTCAGGAGGATCCTATGGAAAAATCACATCCCAGCAGGTCCCCAGGAAAAAAAATATAAAGTTAAAATACTTAGAGGAAAATAGGAAGAAAAAATGGACGAATATTGGCAAGCAGAACTCCTGGTAGATCTCCAGGCAGAACCCCTAGAAGAATAATTCCTATTGGTAACTTTTGGATTGAATTCCTAAGGAAAAGCTTTCGGATAAAAAACTTACGATGGTACTTTTTGAAATAAAATCATTAGGAAGAACTAAAAAATATTCCCACAAATCCCGAAAAAAACAGTACACTCCTGATCGTAGAAAATATCGACAAGGAACTATACTGCCGCCACTCGCATAACAGTCCCATCTTTGCTGGGTTTCCTATTCATATGGGACTGATTTGCGAATGGGGGCAGTATAGTTCTAGTATTTTTTACAAATAGACGAAATTCTTAGAAAAAGGGGAAAACGCAATTTAATTGGATGTCCAAAAACAGCGATTGAATCATTCTTAGCGCACTTCAACTTTGTAGCGACTCAAACAGATCAAAATACGCGCGGAAACAATTCGAAGTGAATTCTTTCCGGCGGGAAAAATGTGTGTAGAGATTTTTTTCCCTTTCCGCGCCAAAATCCGTGACCGGGTTTACACTTCGGGAAAATTGTCATCCATGTTTTCCGTCGCGGGATTTGAAATTCCGCGCTCCATTTAAAATACACAGGGGACCAAATCCCGTGACACGTTTTCCGAACTGTAAACCAGCCTTAACGTCTGCTCCCTTGCGTTGCAATACGATTAACTCTTCCGGACTGAAGTTAGTTGCGAGTTTGTTGTCTTTCGTTATTCTCTTCGCCAATACTACGTCCCCCTCTTTGAGCGCGTTCGGTTTCGCTCGTCGTCGTATATCCGCGTATTCCGCTTCCTTTTCCTTTTTTTCGCGGTCCCGATCTTGGACGTCCTCAACTAACTTCAAACCCGTGAGTGGAACTGCCGGTAATTTGTCACGCAAAACTCTTCCAAACATCAGTAAGGATGGTGCTACTCCAGTTGTTGAGTGGGGTGTAGAATTATACATAAGAATGTACATTCTTAGATCCCATTTCCAATCGGCTCCTGCTGTCTCCTGGCTTATCTGTAACCGTTTCTTTAGAGCACGATTGGCTCTCTCTACTTCCCCGTTCGCTTGCGGCCAATAGGGTGTTGTCTTCCGTAGTTCAATTGGGTTGTTTAGTGAATAAAATATTGCTATTTTCTATAGCCTAATCGAAAGAGCTCATTTTTCTCAGTATAACGTGTTTTTATTGGATTCCAATACCTTTGTTTTGATGGTTAAATCAACAAAACAGTTTTAATTTTCGTGGATAGAATGACAGTTCAATCGATAAAGTGACAGTTCGACCCGAACAAAAAAATTTCCCCATACAAACTTTAAATGAATTTTAAAAATAGTTCCCCGACTCCAAAAATTATGAAATTTTGGATTTCGACTAATTTTTGGGCGGAGAATCCGATTATGAAATAATCCTGATACCCCTAAAGAACCCAATTCCATATTCTTTGCAAAACTCCTGTAGTACATCACTCGTAAACTGTGGACCGTTGTCCGATTTGATGGACTCTGGTATGCCATAACGACAGAAGCATTCATGCAATGCCTGTACCGTTAGTTTCGCTGTTATTTCCTTCATGATGGCAACTTCTACAAATCGACTGAAGTAGTCCACCATAACCAGCAGGTTGTGGCCTGAAGGAAGCGGCCCCATAAAATCTATCGCAATGTGCACCCATGGCTTGTCCGGCATCTTCGTTCGCACTAGTGGTTCTGGAGGTCCTGCTGATGATACAAGTAGGCATTCCTTACAGCGTTTCACCAGTTGTTCTACTTCCAATCCAGTCCTGGCCACCACACCTTCTGCCGTAACCGTCGCTTCATAACTACTATACCGGGATGGCCTTCATGACCAAGCTCCAAAACACGTTGGCGTAACGATTTTGGAATGACAATCCGATCACCTCGCAGCAATACTCCTGCTGACTGGTATAACTCTGCAGCATACGGCTTGAACTCCTTGGAAAAATCCGCCCAACTACCGTTATTCAGCGCTTCAATCACCTCCTTGATTTGTTCATCTTTTTGCGATTCTGAGACGATCTCCTCTGGAGCCACTGCTATTGGAGCTGGCGATTTTATGATCAACTGAATATATTCTTCTCCTTCGTCATCAAAGCTTTTGGGTTCCGACGGTGAAAGTCTCGATAGAGCATCCGCTAGGTTAGTGATTCCAGGTTCGTAAACCACCTCGTAATCGAAAGACTGTAGCCGAAGTACCCAACGCTCTATCCGTGCACAGGGCTTAGAACGACGACTGAACAAAAATTGCAAGGGTTTGCAGTCTGTCACCAGTTTAAACTTGGTTCCGACTAGGTAGAGACGAAAATGTTCTACGCCCCAAACTAGACCAAGAGCTTCCCGTTCGGTCTGGAAGTATTTTCGTTCCAATTCGGATAGAGACTTGCTCGCATATGCAATAATTCTCCTTTCTCCTTTTGCATCTTCTTGGAGCAAGACCGCTCCAAGTCCGGATGGACTAGCATCAGTGACAAGTATACTGAGATCCTGAGGATCGAAAAACCCAAGATTATTGATGTCGGAAACCGCTGCTTTGATCTCATCGAACGCTGCCTGTTCCTTCGCTGACCAAACAAACTTATTTCCAGTCCGCAATAAAGCTCGGAGTGGATCGGTTCTGGTGGCCAGATGTGGTATAAATCGACCAACATAGGTCACCAAACCCAAAAAACTTCTCAACTCTCCTACATTCTCAGGCTCTCGAAACTTAGTTATTGATGTAACTCGACTGTCCGTTGGTTTGATGCCTTCCGGGGTTAATCGATGACCAAGAAACTCCAGGCTGTCCACATTGAATGAACACTTTTCCTTGTTCAGTAAGACCCCGTATTCTTCGAAACGAGCAAGCAACGCCTTAAGCCTTTGGTCATGCTCGTGTGGTGTTCTACCGAAAACCATCGCGTCGTCCAAATAAACAATGACTCCTTCCAGACCAGCCACAATCGTGTCCATGACTTTCTGGAAGATCTCAGGCGCACAACTAATACCGAACATTAGGCGTTTATATCTAGATAATGAATACAAAATAATAAAGAAACCAGAAGCATTTATTTCAACATTCGTAACATAAATCAAGCAAACTAAAAATGATCAACAACTGTACCTAAACAAGCCGTACTTCGTTATGAACGTAGTGATCACCCTCGAATCTTCCGACAATTCTAGCTGATGATAAGCGTCCTTAACATCAACCTTTGAAAATTTCACCGCTCCATTCACCCTTCCGAGCAGTTCTTCGATCAGCGGGAACGGATGAAGTTCTCGAAGCACACCCCGATTCGCTTGCCGCATGTCCACACAGAGCCTGACATCTCCCGACTCCTTCAGAATGGGAACCAGTGGTGACACCCACACTGATGGGCCTTCTACTTTCTCAATTATGTCCTTTTCCAAAAGATACTGCAGCTTCTCAAAAATCCGTTCTTCCAAGGGAATTGGCGCTCGGCGATACGCCTGATGCACTGGTTGAACCTTCCTGTTGATCGGGATCTCAACTAGAACTCCTTTTATTTTTGGGAATGCGTCTTTGGCCGTTCCAACTGATCCGATATCAAATCCGACTCTTAGCACTTTCAGCTCCTTTGCTGTGCTGTCTCCCAGCAAACAGTGCTGTCCGTGTTCGACGATGTAGAATTTAGCATCCGTCTTAATCGAACCCGCTTGGACTTCGGCCGTGAACATACCCACAATTTCCATCGGTTCCTTCGTAGCGTACGCAAGCAAATTCTTGTCCGGTTTCGCCCAATATTCTTTAATCTTCATTCCTGTCTTCCGAACTCGTTCCCATGTAGCTTTGTCGATAAGATTCGCAGCCGCCCCGGAATCTATGATCATGGGGATTTTCACACCACCCACCATGAATTCGAACAAGTTATTCCCCATAGCGAAAAAGATGTTCCCTTCCTTCGGTTCTTCCTCCTCTGCAACCAATCGGATTCGTTTTGGTTTCTCCATTGTCATATCCGGCTGGTTGATGCGCTTCAAGCACCGATTCATAAAATGTCCCAGCTGCCCGCACTTCAGACATTTGGCACCTTTTGCCCGACAAGTAGAATCGCCCTTCAGATGACCTCTATATCCGCAAGCAAAGCATTTTCGGTCCGTTGAGTTGAACGATTTTGCTGCCGGGACCCAACTGTGAGGATTTCTATCCCGTTGGATTCCAGTGGTGTTCCATCTGGATGCCGGTCCCTTTTTGAACACTGGGTTCACCCCAAAATGATTGCCTCCTCCGCTTGACGGCTTCGCATCATTGCGATCCAGATGCTTCATCTGTTCCTGCACATCCGCCAATGTAGTCCCAAGTGTTATGATGTCTTCTAGTCTCAAATCTTTGGCCAAAATATTGCGCCGTAGCTCTGTTGATCTACATCCCTCCACAATCTGTTCAATAATCCTTTCCTCAACCTCTCTGGCATCGTACTTGTCGAATTCACAACGCTTAGCCTGAATACGTAAGCGAAGAACAAAATCAGCAAACCTCTCTTCCGACTTTTGCAGTATTTGCCTGAACAGATGCCTCTCATAATTTTTCCTGCGCATCGGTTCAGTGTTCGTCCAACTTCTGGATTGCCACGTCATAATACGGAGGATCGATCAAGACGGGATTCATCGACTCCTGGCAAGTGGTCAAAAATTTCCTGTATCTCGGGCCCTGCCAGATGCAAAAGCATCGATCGCTTTTCCCACTGAGAAGATAACCCAGTTGCATCGAAATAACGCTCAAGCTCTCTTTTCCATTTCTGCCACTCGGTTGGCAATTGCGACCGATCAGCCCCCATTTCGAACGGTTTGATCCTCCGGAACGAATCCATTCTAAAAGTCGAGAATAAAATAACCTGGTTTATACTCCCACATTTTTTTTGTTTCTGTTTTGCTGAGTTCATACCTGGAATCGTGCAAATAATATTGTGCCCCTAAATATTTCGTATATAATTAAGGTAAAATCTCAATTTGAATTATTTTGTATATATATTTGTTTCAATTTACATATTAACATTTCCCGTATCGTTTCCAAAAACCAACTAGAACTTTCTGCGCATGTTATTCACCAACAATCTGGCATCTCTGTACTTTCAGTTCATTCGACTACTTTCCGCATCTTTTTTCCCGATTGTACATGTATTCATTGCATAATCCGAGTAGAACAAAGTTGTTTTAGTCACGCACACCGTTGCAATCAATGTTCCTAACCATCGTGTCACTTACTTCCCTCCCACGTCGCACCCAGTTGCGAAATTCATTACCAATCTTTACTCTATATACACCGTCGCTGCTGTATCCGCACCCAGTTGCGATTTTCTTGTTCTTATGTAATCATGCGCTTGGCACACAGTTGCCTTCCCTCTTGCCTGCGATCCCCATTAAAACAGACATTTACCGCGTGGCACCCAGTTGCCAAACCCCTCGCACACAGTTGCGAACTCCATATAATGATATATGTATTATGTTGCTGAAGCTGACCACCAAGCGGCAGTCTATTTCGCACACAGTTGCGTTCCCGACTTTTGCCTACTAAGTTTGTGGCACTATGTTGCCTCTCTCATTCGCACCCAGTTGCGTAGCGGTCCGCTCTCCCCATACTTTAATCATAATATTCCCAATTGACTTACCTGTCACCAACACACCGTTGTTTTATTCTACCATACACACGTGGTGAGCAGCTATGGCCACGGTCCTCTACACAAATTCCACCATGTGGCACCGGTTTTCCCATTTACTTTCCTTTTTTTTTTTTCAAATCCACACGCTATTTAGAGAGACACTCAAAGCATATTTGCACTTTTAATTCCATTTCCCTGGTATCATGATTTTCTCCCACTTTTCCAATTATCTTCATCATGCACTGATCAGGATTCGCAACTCGAAATATTCTCTATATTTTTCGACCCCACATTTTCCGTTTCTATTTGTACTTCGACTCCAGATATGAAACCAGCACTCATCCCCGCCATTTTGTTTAGCCCAAAGAAATCACGACCTGTGCCCACAGAGAACAGACATCCAAGTCCAGTTCCGAAACTGTGTAAGGAATTTAACGGCCATTTGAAATCGGCAACTCAAGTGGCAATAGCGTGGCGCTGCAATCGGTTAATTCCCCATACTAATTTAATTCACCACTTGAAATGTTTCAATTCACCACTGACTGTGGCAATATGGTGTTTGGTGGCGTTAGTGTTGTCATCGTGTATTGGTTTGCAACCTTACTCAAGTAAAGATTCAAATCCTTACACAACTTTCCGAATGAAATTTGTTCTAGCCTGGATGTCTGTTCTCTGTGCTGTGCCCTTTTTCACTCTGTTATTCTCAACAGATTCGGAGCATATTTTTATTTCATCCAAATGGACTCACCTTCCACACTTATTAAAACGACCGATAAAAATAATTTGTAGCACTTCACAACCCGTCGAACTAGCCGAGTAATTTTAATCCTCTCGCCAGAAACTGTAGTGTCTTCGGACGAATCAAAGTCAACCACGTCGCTTGGTGTGTAACAATCAACTGAACTCTTTATTGCCTCTTTCTCTCTACATATCCCCAAGTACATAAACGTCTGACTACCCTCTGTATTCGAGCACGCTATTGTTACGCTTGAGCGTCACATCTACTCTACAGGTAACATTATGTTTTGTTTTGCCCTTGAAAGCCAATAGTGTGCACACACCTTCAAAGTGTGATTGCAGCGCAAGGACACGTCGGATCGAGTTGAAGTCTTCGGTGCACTTATTCCTTGTAAATGGAGGAATAAGCACCGACGAACCGACGTGACAGCTAGAACAAATAAATTCAAATTTGTTGTCCCCGACGCCATGATGAAAAATGGCCGAACACTACCGCCTCCTCTATAACGGTTCGCGTTGTTTTGATAGCTTGACTCCAAATCCCCGTGTATTCATATAGAAAAAGGTTCGCGCCTGAGCTGATTTGACAGAAGCATTCGCTCGCTTTGCTAGTCGACCGTTAAATTTAGGGGGGACACTTTTGAAACACCACTGTCATGTCGGTTCGTCGGTGGAATAAGTGCACCGAAGACGTCTAGACGATCCGAATCAAATGTGCACTTTTATCACACTTTTTAAGCGTACCAAAAAAAAGTGTGATAGTCCAATTTGAGATGTAGTCTGCAATACAAAGCGTATTTAAACTGAAACATTTCACTTACATGGACTTAATAGGCAAATCAAGGACAAGAAACGCAACAGCAGATATACTAATTCAAAACCTTGCATGTAAACCATAATGGGGCACGTTCGGTGTAGTAATAGATTTGTAGTAATGAGCTGAATTTTAGTAAGGTGAGAAGGTTAATTCTCCGTTTCTGCAATAAAATGGTGCAAAAAGCGTGGGTTTTATGATTCCTTGCCTAATTTGATGATGTTTGAGTAAAACTTTGGATAACTATGCTGTTTATGCTGCAAGAAATGGAGAAAACAACAACGTTGTTGCCCAAAATTTTGCTCATACAGCATAACATTAGGCAAGGATTCATAATACCCACGCTTTTTGCACCATTTTATTGCAGAAACGGAGAATTGACCTTCTCACCATACTAAAATTCAGTTCATTACTACAAATCTATAGATATATATATATAGATACTATAGTACTTCACCGATTTGTCCTATTGCAAATCTCTCATTTTACTGAACGAATATGACTGTGCTATATGGTGAAATTTCTCAACGTTGGCGGTTTCCATGGGTCGATGTTCTTCCTACAAATGAATTCTCGAGCTTTAACTTCACGTGGCCAGGTAGTAACGTTCAGTGCGAGTTACTTCCAGCGTCCAGGTAGCACTACCTTGAAGGAGATAAAATCCATACTTTCGCAATTTTTCCAACGAGGTACTAGTTTGGTCACATCCATGCATTCGGGTTCCGGAGCACAAAGAGACTGAGACACCAACTTAAGCAAGTGATTTCGTTTTCAGTTGCTCGTCTGTCAATATTCGTTAGCAGCAGCGAGAACGAATCGTCTCGGTTGTGTGTAGACGAACGTGAGCATTCGGACCTACAGGCTCTAGCACTATTCAATGGTTTCGGCGAATTGATTGGTGTTGAATGTTGTTGAGGTGATACAAATGACGTAGGACGAGCAATCGAAGTAGACAGTTCAGCAATAGAGTTGAGTATAACTTCGATTTGCGATTTTAAATCTTCTATCTGAGCAACGAGTGCGTTATTATCTGCCGGTCGAACTGGAGATTCTGGATTACTATCTCTAGCCTTGCAATACTCGAACATACCAAGACGGGCTTGGTGGTCTAGTGGCTACCGCTTCTGATTTATATGCAGAAGGTCCTGGGTTCAATCCCTGGCCCGTCCCTTTCCTCTTACTTTGTATCTTTCTATATACTTTCTCTCTGCTCTCTACATATACAACTCATGTATATAAACATGTTCATAGCCGTCGCTAGAACAGAAACGGGTTGAAAAAGCCGTTTCCCTTCCTTCCAAACTTTCACAGCACAGTGTCACAATCCTATTAGAAAACGCCTACAAGTTATGCAATCATGCGAACTGTGCCGCACATCTTCAAAATAATAAAAACACACAATTCTATCACCTTCCCCTGGTATCCACAAACCAATGTGTGAACCTTCTGCCAACCAATTCCCACCAACACTCCAACATCCGCATGAATTTGTGCTGGCGCAGAGGTATATTCGGCCAGATGTGGATACAAACGATTGCAATCATCACTTCCTTACCCCTTCCCCACATTGACCTGCAACCTGACGTGGCAGGCGCCATTGTCGCCTAAAAATAGAAGATCACCAACGCTCACACACTGAAGATGCCTGCTAGTCCCCGGCAGTTATCTCATTGGTCCTTGTGTGAGTGTAGGTGGTCTGGCGATACTGGAGTTGTTGTGAATACAACTACTGTGCGCCACTCTATTCATCGTAAGGTCTCTATGCTGTCAAAAGGTGGCAGCACTGCTAACAGGCGGAAGCGACGACGACGACCAAGACGACGACGCTTGCGCGTGGCGCCATTTTATCAGAAGTGTGTGAGACTTTGTACCGTACAGATCGTTTATGTTAATTAAATTTCTTTTCTCGTTGTGAACTAAAACTTGTCTTTCAATTCCTCTGCAAATCTCAAATCCAAGAGGTTATTGGCCCAGAGAGTCGCGGGAAGATCAAGTTTTTGCGGTTCGCGGTAGTGAAAAGTGAATTTTGGGAAATTAACTTCGGTAGTCGGTCGGTAGTAAACGCGATCGTGCTTGTTCGGAAACAAGATGGCGGAGTCACACGTCTCGATCGAAAAGTTAAGTGATCAGAACTACACCATATGGAAATTTAAAATGCAGCTGCTGTTGTCGCGTTCCTCTGCAAATCTCAAATCCAAGAAGCATCCACGGGCGGTCAATCAAGCTCAAGCTCAAGCAAGCTCCCCTTGCAATACTCGAACATACATTCATCGCATATCCAAACGATATTTTTAGTTAGCGAACATAACTGAGTCTCAGTGACACCGACACATGTAGCGTGAAACTTTTTTGCGCACCTGCCTTCGCACACAGTGTATAGGCTGTGCATTGTATCAATGCCTTCGGAACATGTTTTGCACAGAGTGTCCATTGTTGAATCGTGTATATTCCGCTACTAGTTTCAATCGCCTTCAAAAGCTTTAATCCGGTTATTACAATCACGAACTCAGATAACTATATGATCACACGTAGGAATACCACATAGCAAGAAAAAAATGTTGATCATATTTGCAATATTTCACATAAAAATCACAGTTGAAAGACGAGGCAAAAATACGCTGCACTTGAGCGTAAAGTAAACGAACGATGACATATTCCGTTTTGATCTGTCTAGTGAGCTTCCAAGGAACATCCATAAATTACGTTACGTTATTCTATTGTAGTGCTGTAGTGGGTTGTTTAGTGAATAAAATATTGTTATTTTCTATAGCCAAATCGAAAGAGCTCATTTTACTGAGTACAACATGATTTTATTGCGTTGCAATACCTTTGTTTTTGTGGTTAGAAAAATAAAACAAATTTGATTTCCGTGAATAGAATGACAGTTCAATCGATAAAATGACAGTTCGACACGAACAAAAAATTTTCCCCATACAAACTTTAAATGCATTTTAAAAATAGTTGCCGGACTGCAAAAATTATGAAATTCGAGATTACGACTAATTTTTGGGTGGAGATTCTGATTATGGAAAAAACCGGATACCCCTAAACAACCCAATTTTAAAAGACACGAACACGTTTTTAAATGGTTCCAGTGAGAAATTCGCTCTTTTAAGGAAGCACGACATTAGACAACGAACTAGCATGCAACGCCATTTCTTCTATAGAATTTCCTTGTCAGCATTAATATTTGCAGCATATCAGGGACATGACGCAAATATTATAATCTTATAATGGTCAGGCCCACTAACCCTTTTTGAATGGTGTACACGTGTACACCAAGAGTAATGTTCGGCTTTGAAAAAGTAAAAGTAAAGTTAGAGTAATGGAAAAAAATATATAGCATTCATTAATAATTAAACCCAATAAACACTATCCAAAAACATGCACTTTAAAACTCCAGTAGAATACCACCAAGCTTATTTTTTGCTAGGATCCATAATTCGAATCAACGAACTCCACGCCTCCTTGCAAGTGGGATCCACATGAATCGCCTTTTGGGCCAGTATTTTGCGCCGGTGTTCGTTGACCGGACGCACCGCTTCACTCGCAACCGCCAACCATTTGGCGGCATCTCTGGCCAGGGTGCTGCGCTGTTTGTCCTGCAAATCCAACACCAAGGCACTTTCCGCTATGTTACTGGCGACGACCAGGTTCTTCTTAGGGGTGCGATGATTTTTCAGCAGTGATATGGATAAAATCTGGCGGAGCTTGGGCCGGTCCGGGAACTTGTGCACTTGCGAAATCAAATAGGCTAACGATTGGCTCTTTTGTTTCTGGAATATGATTAGATGAAATCAGTGCTTTCGAGTATCGAAAAAGGAATTTAATAACTTACATTGCTGAAATAAAACTGGGAAACTAGATATACCACATGATGTCCATGGTGAACATCGTTTTCATATTTACGTAGTTCTTTGATGACTAGTTCTGTGAGAACGCTATCTTTGTGTAGCAATCCGAGAGCACATGCTGAGAAGAGAGCTTCAATCGGAGGTGTCGGAAGGGTAATGCTGAAAGATATGATGTTATTGAAAGATCTTTGTAGATTATGTACATAAATTAACGAGTGAGCCATTATCTTACCATTGAAATAGGATAGTTTTGGCATCGGCTTCTCCCTGGAAGGCATACACCATTGCAGACATAGCTATCAAAACGTAAGCCTTCTCCATATCGGTACTTGCCAGCCAATTCAGTGCACTTTCGTACTCGGCGTACGACTCCTGGAACTGTCCGGCTTTGAAGAAAGCCAACGCCTTTCCGATTACAGCGTGGTATGTGGCTTCTCCCACTTGCTGGTAACACTCGATCGCTTCCACGTATTTCTTCTGTTTCAATAACGAAAATCCTAGATCACAGAGAATTTGATCGCGCTGAGTAGTACTGGCTTTCTTAGCTGCCTTCTGGAATGCATCCGACGCAGTTTTCCACAACCCAAGACGATTACTGATATTTCCTAAGAAGCAGAGAGCCTCAACTGATGCTTCGTCATCCTTATCCGCGCAATGCCTAACGATCGAATCATGCGACACCGGCAAAGCATGCAAATTTTCAATGGCGAATTTATAATGCTTATTTTTCTGATAATCTTCGTCGTTTAGCACGGAACAAACCCAGTGAGGATATCCCAAAGCAGACTCAGCATGATATCCCAATTGTGTACAATGTCTAAACAAATCCATTGCTTCATCAGCATGACCAATTTGTTCAGCGATCAACGCTTGTCCGATCCAGGCATTCATGTATGTCGTATCCGTTTGTTGAGCCCTTCCGAAAGATTTGTTTGCTAAACTGATAGACCCTTGTAGTAAATACATTACCCCGAGGTTGCACCATGCCAAAGCAGCAGACTTGTTGTCCAACGAAACGGCCTCGATGAAACAGTGTTGTGCCAATGCCAAATTATTGATTTCCTTCGATGCACAGATCACGCCCAGCAGGTTCCAATTTTCCCACCGAGTAGGCTCTAGTTTAATCGACTGCTTCGCTGCTTCCAATGCGGCCTGCATCAGCTTCCTACTATCGTCTTGCGAAAAACTGAAACGTAAGGCCCGGCGATACTGATTGGAGGCCAGTTCATACCACAGTAAACTATCCTCTTGGTTGAGTTTTATTGCCCGACTGTAGCTCCTACTGGCCAGCTCGTATAACTTCTCACCCTCTAGTAGGGCTTGCCGGCGGTGTGTGACACCTGCTAAACTTCCTTCGATCGATAGTTGAGATCTAGGACTGGGGAACTCAGCAACGGTATCCAACATATTGCCCAGCATTTTCCACAGACATACAAAATTAGGTTTGATTTTGATAGCTCTGAAATGATGAACAAACTAATTATTCAATAATTCAACAGAATCTAAAAAATATATACCTACCGAGTTAAATAATCCACACACTTTTGTGCATGTTCTCGACTTCTTCCTAACAGTCTGCTTCCCAGATAATGATAGCAAAGGCCACTGTGGGCATCTGCCAGACCCTTGAGAGCAGGAAAATATTTATCGTTGCTAGTGAGCAGCCCCTCAAATAGTGGAATGGCGTCTCGGTGTTGTTTGAGTACCTTAAAACACACATGAATAAATTAGTTTGGCGTTTTCATTACCAAAGGCACATAAACAATTAACATAACATCAGTTTACTTGCAGGCAGTGGCGTAGCTAGATCTCCAAACAAATACATAATATTAAAAAAACAAACAAATCAAAATTGTTGCAATTCTAAGAATAATATTCGCAACAGAATCTAGAATCTAGAAGGGCCCATATAGCCGAGGCGGTAAACGCACGGGTATTCAGCATGACCATGCTGAGGGTGACGGGTTCGATTCCCGGTCGGTCCAGGATCTTTTCGTAATGGAAATTTCCTTGACTTCCTTGGGCATAGAGTATCTTCGTGCCTGCCACACGATATACACATGCGAAATGGTCATTGGCAGAGGAAGCTCTCAGTTAAAAACTGTGGAAGTGCTCATAGAACACTAAGCTGAGAAGCAGGCTTTGTCCCAGTGAGGACGTGATGCCAAGAAGAAGAAGAAGAAGAAGAATCTAGAATCTAGAGTAAGTAAAAGTATGTTCTAAGAGAAAATTATTAACCCTCCTAGGATAATAGGATTGTCGCACCACGATGGCGTTGTGCACGCCCAGTGTGCATGTCTGGGTCATATGGACCCCAACATCCTACTAGAATTAGTACTCTTGAATTCTTTTCGTAAGAACACAATTTATGTCTGTAGAAAGACTCAGAACTGCTTCTTGGCGAAACGTCCCCACAGGTACAAAGCTTGCTTCTCAGCTTAGTGTTCTATGAGCACTTCCACAGTTTTTAACTAAGAGCTTCCTCTGCCAATGCTCATCGTGTGACAGGCACGAAGATGCTCTATGTCCAAGCCCAAGGAAATCATGGAAGTTTCCTTTTTTGGATAAGTTCCTGAACCGTTCGGGAATCCAACCCGAACACTCGAAAAGTGTTGTGTAAGGTTGCCTTGCTTAGAAAACTGGGCAACCGAGAATGAAGAAGAATAAGAGTAATCATTATGAAGCTGATCCACCTAAGTGGAATCGTCCTCCAATCAGCCCTCGAAATGCTAGCACAAACTTAGATCGAGATGATACTTCGACTCCGTTTGCAGCCCTCTGTCGTCACAGTTATTTGGGACCAGTATTCGCTTGCATTGGTGAACTATCAATTCTCACTTTCAGGAAAAAAACGTCGATCTTGCAGCGCAGTGGCCGTGTCCCAGCGGTAACTTGCTTTCCGTCGAACCCACTTGGATAGTAGGACCGTTTTGATCCGAATGCCTTCAATCGGCCCCCGGACTGTTTGCACTAACCTAGTTCTAGATGATACTACGATCATTATCGCTACTGGATAACCAGAACGCAACGTAGCATCGTTGTAGAAGCTATCTTTGATTCCTCCCTGAGATCCCTCCGATGCAGTTGCGCCACTCGAAGACTTCGTTCATCTCAGTCGTTTCGGTACCTACGGCGTTTGGATGTGGACTGGAGAGAGAGTAGTCCAGCAACCTCATCAAGTTAAGTAACCTTAACTAAGATGGCTTGCGACCGCAAAAGTGGCGGTGCCCATATTATTACAGAATAGTTGATGCAACATTTACGCGGATAGCATGGGGTCTGCTTTGAGCATCTCTGCTGAATGCAATCGACCCCAGGAGTCTTATTGGACTTCATGCTTCGGATAGCTGTTTTGATCTTCTGCAGTGATGGGGCCCCAGAGCTGACGCGGGGAATTCACCGTACCCTAGGCGGATCATGACGAGATGTTAATGGCTGGTCGAAACTTGAAGAAGTTGTTGCAAGTGCTCAAACTACATTTGTTGGGACGGTGAGTAACTGACCAATAGCGTCATTCACATCCTCGGATTCATCCTTGTTCCACTTTATTAGGCGTCATGAGGTATCCAAGAGGAGGCGGCTATCGTTGATTAGAAGGTGATGGTCAGATGCGGTGTCAGCGCGGGTTGCCGTAAAACAGCTCACTGTTTTCTCTAAGGCCATGACGTCCCATTGGCGATTAAAAGTAGAGGTTATGTCGTGAAAATGAGGAAGTTTGAAAGGGAAATACCAGATCCCCATCAGTTTAATAATCAAGTTTTTGGTAAATGTATCGATGAAATGAATTTTTCTACCCCGATCCCACATTAAATTTTATCTGGAACGACTCAATCACTAAAATACGAAATGGGATTTCACAAAACTTAACCTCACTTTAGGAGGCCAATTGCAAGCTAAATGTATGTTCTGAAAACACAAAGGCAGTCGAAAGCTTGAACTTTTTGTAGTGTTGGCAGTCTATAATCTAGTTGCCAGTTCGTAGGATTTTCTATTCGCCAGACTGTATATATAGTGACTGTACCGTCTACCAGTCTCACGGGAACCTCAATCGTTCATTTCCACGTTCCCACGAGATTAAGAGTCAAATAAAGTTCTCTGTACCTAATTGAAGTACATATCCTGAGCCCCAGTCTACCCTAAGGAAATTTAATTTTAACTAGGTAGTATTAAAAGCTTTCCTCGAATGAGAGCCCCCTCCCCTACTAGCTACGCCACTGTATGAAGGTTTGGTGATATGATTCGTAGAAATATACAACTCTAATAAATAATAAAGTATTTGTTTGGTTTATGTGTGTTGCAAAAGAAGCACTTATCCAATAGGTTAAATTCAAGTGCCTGAGGAGATCTTATGGAAGCGAAATGCTTCAGTTTGTTTGTTTTACCTTTTCTGATGATATACACATTTCCAAGTAACGTTGGTAATTCTACCTGCTACCTGGGACATTGCACCACATATAATGAAATACATACGACTCACGTTTTCCAATCTGCATTTGTTAGATATTGCACGTTGCTGTTTTAGTTGTTTTGGTTAGAAAGATGAGATGTAGAAAAACAGGAAAACAATGTTATTGGTGTTAATTTTATCTAGCATGGTTGATTAGTGATGCATTGTAATTAAGAATTCAAACTTGTAGAGATTAATCATATAGTTATAAAGTAAAAAGTTGTTCAAATACTCACATTCTTGATGTTCGCCAACTGTAGCTTGGGGTATGGATTGTCCGGTTTCAGTTCGGCTGTTTTCTCAAACACCTTCATGGCCGAAGTGTACGACCCGCGGCCCATGTACGCATCGGCCAATCCTTCCCAAGCGGTAATGTTGTCCACGTCGTAGCGGATCACCGTACGGAATGCCGCAATCGCTTCGTCGTACGATTGCTGCCCCAGATGATGCAACCCAAGTAGCAGATGCGCCCACGACGAACTGTTCCCGTTGACGATGCTAACCGTGCTCTGGAGCAGCCGATGATTGGCGTCCCATTCCGAGAGTGTCCGGTATAGAGAACTGAGCAGTATAATGGCTTCCTTATGGCTGGGATTCAGCGAAACGGCCTTTTCCAAGCACTTCCGGGCACGAATGGTGTCCGTGTTGTGGATGTACAGTTTTCCTAACCAGTAGAAGCAATTTGTGTTTCCGGGTTCTAGCTTGGTGGCTTTTAACGCGCATACAAAACTTTTTTCGATGTTTGAATTTTTATAATATATTCTAGCTAACTCTAGAAGGCAATCACAGTCGTTTTCATGGTTTTGAAGAATTTCCTGGGCTTCGGATAAACAATTGTTCATTATTAGGTGTAATGAAGTTAAATAGTCGACTTTTGCGCTAGCTATGCCAGTTGATTTCAAACTAAGGATTTCTTCTTCAATATTATCAACGGTGTTCAAAAGAATTTTCAATTTCAAAAGGTAGTATAAAAGCTCGGAACTTGTGTTTTCTTTTAGGACATTGGCACTAATGGAATGAGCTTCTTTAAGTCTTTCTGGATCTCCATTCTCAACCAACGCTATGAAATAGTTCGGATTTACGATCTTCAACTGCCGATATATACTTTCCGCTAACCCATAAACTTTCTGAAGACAGTAGATTTCCGCCAATTCTTTAAGACAAATATTCCAATTCGGCTGGATTGCGTCAACCTTCTTCAGCAGTGTTTCAGCTTCTTTCAACTCTCCCGAGCGACTGTGAAGTATTCCTCTGGCAGCCAAGGCCAGTGCTGAGCCAGGATTCAACTGAATCGCTTCTTCAAACACTGCACTAAGAGGCTTGGACAACAGCGTTTCGAACTTTTTATGGGTTACTAAGTTTTCCGCATATGCTTTGCATATCCATTCCAAAGGGTAAATATCATTTTGAAATCTACTATTCATCAATGCCGCTTTCACGATCAGTTTCTCGTACATTTTCAAACGATGGAGCAGTTTCAAATAGCGTTTAAACTTCTCATTCAGGAATGGATCTTCATCGTTGCTAGTCTCGTAGTCCAGAACTCGTTCCACTAGGGTTTCGAATTTCGCTTCCAATGATTGGTCCGTCAGCAGAAGCTTAGATAGACTCGCATAAGCCGACCTTTTACGTTCCTCCTGATTGTTTTCAATTTCACGTTCAAATAACGGTATCACTTTGTCCAATTGAGACCCACTACGGGCGACGGTTTCAAGTTTTTTATGCAAATCGAGATACTTTTCCCTGAAATTTAATAAAGCAATTGAGGCTGAAACAAAACAATGTTGTAACTGGGGATACCATCTACCTATCTATGCTTGGCAAAAAATTTTATAATTCTAGATTTTTTAGTCTTTTATATGTAGTCGACATCCTGTACATACTTACATACACAACTCAGAAATTTTGAAGTACCGTAAAACGGGGTATCTTTGATAATGCGGGTAACTTTGATAGTGCGACAGGCATTGTATAGTTTATCTTATAACTATGATTTCTTCAACCAGTTAAGAAAAAGGCAAACGTAGATCAATTCTTTACATATGAAAGTTCATCTTAGACGTATTTTCATTAAAACCTAGTTTATATACAACTTTTTGGACAAAAAATAAAAATTGTTAATATTTTTGTCATTTGTCAACCCCTTCAAACAATCTGCTATACGACTTCGTTACAACTATTTTTTCAATGAACGGACTCTTATTCTCGTTAGAATCATCATAGTAGATTCCAAATCTGGCCTTGAATCTCTTAACGAAGTGTGTTTTTACGAAATGGAAGCAGTTTAGTAAATTGTGACATAAATCTCCATACATTGATAAACGCCTAAAAGTATGCAATGCCCTTGTAATTTCATGTAGATAAATCAGTGCTGTTTAAAATTTGTTAATAAAACATTAAAAACAACACAAAAAATAAGAGAACTCACCATGAATAGTATGTAATCATATGTTGATGTATCGTTTAACATATATTTTTACAAAGATAATGATTTTTGATAGCTAAATTCACTGTGTTTTTCACTCAGTACTCATCAAACACATTTTTATATGTAGAATTTAGTAAAAATCAATGTTTTGATATAAAAATTCTATCTGATATATTCCACAAGGCTTCTCTCATCATGTTCATACTCCTGAGGTTTTAATCTGTGATTATTTTTTAAGATTTGATGTGTTTTTCAGGGCATTATCAAAGTTACCCCAAAACGCAAATATGATTCTCACTCATATGGAAAACTAAAAGTCACCCAAAATATTTCAGATTATCGAATCTTTCAACTGCAATTGATGACTGATACCCCAGTACTTGTTTTAAAAATATAAAACTCGGGGAAATACTATTACATGGAAAAATATTAAGAAAATTCGCTGAAAAACTATCAAAGTTACCCCATTTTACGGTACTCTATAAAGGCAATTTCTGGTGCCTCGGCAAAGGATATTTTCCTACTGGGTATACTCCCAAGTTCCATATATCCGAGGCGGTAAACGCACGGGTATTCAGCATGACCATGCTGAGAGTGACGGGTTCGATTCCCGGTCGGTCCAGGATCTTTTCGTAAAGGAAATTTCCTTGACTTCCTTGGGCATAGAGTATCTTCGTGCCTGCCACACGATATACGCATGCAAAATGGTCATTGGCAGAGGAAGCTCTCAGTTAATAACTGTGGAAGTGCTCATAGAACACTAAGCTGAGAAGCAGGCTTTGTCTCAATGAGGACGTTACGCCAAGAAGAGAGAGAAAGAGAGATACTCCCAAATCGTGGCGTGATATTATACTGTACAGTTTACTCCAAAAGTGGGACGAGCGTCGTACGAAGAAGTAAAGATTTTCAGACCTATCAGTTTGATCTCTTCTCTTCTGAAATGCTTAGAACGCACACTCAGCGAAAAAAACTAGCGAAATTCATCGAAATACCTTATGAAAATTTGCTATAACTAATTCTTATGGATGACATAAGAATACCTTAAGAAAATTGATCGTGCTTGCTATGACAAATTTCATAAGATAGACTTATGAAAAGAACAAAAAAATCTTAAAATGATGCAGACTGGATTCGATCCATGAACGTCGGGATCACCGAGCTCGTGTTTTATCCACACGGCTACCGACGCTTGAGAATACCATGTTGCTAAACATGAATAAAAGCCAAGCTGTGAGACGATTTCACGTCATAGAGTGACCTTATGAAATTCATTCGAATCATTATGAATTATTTAAAGGCCGTTTCATAAGTTGGACCTTATGGAAATCTTAAGGTTATTTGGCTGAGTGCATTACGGATCATCACATCCGTGATGTTTATCTGGCCAACGTGCCTCATCATGTGAACCAACATGCCTACCAATCTGATTAGTCCACTGTGGCTATTTTACACAAGGTTGTAATACGGTATCGAGAAGGTTTTCGCTCAAAAGCAACCCTGCTTGGATGTTTTCTTAGATATCGATGGTACCTTTGACAACGTGCCTTTCAATGCCATATTGGAAGTCGCACGGGGTCATGGTATATCTCCTATGGATTCAACGAATGCTCGAGAACCGACATCTCTTCTCGACATTGCGTCAAGTAGCGATTAGGAAATTGGCTGTATCAGTCTTACTCACTTGTTAGACACTGCACCGTTTTTCAAACCGAAATCTTTGCTCTTATGTGCGGAGTGCAATCAGCACTTCAGCAGCATGTAATGGGCAAAGTAATATACTTCTGTTCAGATAGCCAGGCTGCTATTAAAGCACTTGCTTCGAACTCCATGTCGAAGATAGTTATCGTTTGTCGAACTCAAATCGAGGAGCTGAATTCAGCAAACGCTGTTCACCTTGTATGTGTACATGGCCATTCTCCAATCGCTGAAAATGAATTGACTGATGAGTTAGCTCGCACTGGAGCATCACATGACTTCATTGGCCCTGAGCCAGCTATTCCGGTATCCAAGTGTTAGGTAAAGCTTCAGATTGACACCTGGGCTGCCACTCAGCACAAACAATACTGGAATAGTTTATGGAATCATGTCGTCAAACAAAATTGTATTGTACTGAGCCATCTCTAGGGGTGGCAAAGTATCTAACAAATCTGTCAAAGCAGAATTGCAGCATGCTGGTTAAAGCGTTGATTGGCCACTGCCGACTCAGCTATCACATGGCAAATATTCAGCATGCTGATTCAGTTGCATGTGCTCCCTGTGAATCCGATTATGGAACTTCGTATCATTTGATAAAGGGTGATACGGTCAAAATTTGGTCACACAATTTTTTTCATAACTTTAGATTGCGTACACCAAAACAGCTGATTTTTGGACCAGTAATGCTACATTATATGTAGCTTATACCATAAAATTTTCATCAAAATCGATTGAGTATTGGTTGATATATAGACAAAACCATCGACCTACCTTTTTAAAATTTTGTACAAAGGCGCTCCATAGTAAATTTTCGGAAATTTAAGGTCAATAAAGCACAATTTTGATTATAGAACTACCAATACTGCTCCGATTTTTATCAAAATTTTACAGTACAATACTATTATGAAAATACGTTCTTTGTAAAATTTTGAGCCATTTTGTATGAATACTTTCAAAGTTGTAGCAGTTTGAATATGAAAAAAACTGACCGGGTGCCACTTAAGCAAATATAACTTTGTAACGGCTGGATCAAATTGAATGAAATTTTTACACAACATTTTGATATGCATACTTCACAGACAGAAAAATTTTCATTGAAATCGGTTAAGTACCTCTGGCTCTATAAATAAAACAGCAAAAATGCGTGAATCCTCTTTGCACAAAATTTTAAAATTGCGGATCTCAGGGTTCAACAATATCTCCGCAAATACTAGACCGATTTTGATGAAAATTTTATGGTACAAGCTACATATAATGTACCATTACTGATCCAAAAATCAGCTGTTTTGGTGTACGCAATCTAAAGTTATGAAAAAAATTGTGTGACCAAATTTGACTTGACTTGACTAAATTTGACAAAATTTGACCACCTAAACATATATAACTTTGTAACGGCTGGATCGAATTGAATGAAATTTTTACACAACATTTTGATATGTATACTTTACACACAGAACAATTTTCATTGAAATTGGTTCAGTATTTCTGGCTCTATAAAAAAAGAGTAAAAATGTGTTCTTATTTTTCAATCCCCTTTGTACAAAATTTTAAAATTGCAGTTTTCAGGGTTCACAATATCTCCGCAAATACTAAACCGATTTTGATGAATATTTTATGGTATAAGCTACATATAATGTACCATTACTGGTACAACAATCAGCTGTTTTGGTGTACGCAGTCTCAAGTTATGAAACAAATTGTGTGACCAAATTTTGACCGTATCACCCTTTATGTAACTGTTCAGTTTTTGCGCAACTGCGTTTCCGAGTACTCGTTCATCGCCATTCCGAGTACTGGAGGTAAAACCAGTTCGTGTGCAATCCCGTCGTTCGATGCTAGTATCCGAGTGATTGTTTTTCAGTTCGTCGGGTATTCGCATGGACTACCGGAGAATCAGCGAGTGGGGAGAACGAGTGAACATTTAATATGGTTTGGACGGCATTCTAAATTTGGATGCTGAGACCGAAGGCAAACATAGAAAACTAGCTGAACAGGATTATTCGATGAGTTCTTCCTTATTGTTACCGTTTGAACATGGCATACATGGGGATTTCGGAGGGGTAGCCTAAGGAAGTTAAATGAACTGGTTTCCGGGCAAATGTTCGTGAGGTGGCCAGGGCGCCAGGCTTTGTCACTAGATAACAACTATCATGTTGCTGAGCTGTTACAAAAGTGTCGATTTAGAAACCGCAAAATCCGCGCCAAGCCATTTGAAACTCGCGCCGAGGTCATCAAATCCGCGCCATTCAAAACATAAGGATGACTCAAATTCATAAAAAATCTCTTCATGATTTTTGTTGCACTCCTGGTGAAATGCATTTATTTCAGATAAATTGATTTTTAACTATTACTATCCCATGATTTTGGATGACAACATCTAAATTTAACAAGAGCATACTGTAAAGAGGCTAGTTTTTTTTTAACCCTTCAGCGCGCGCGCTGTTGTAAAAAGTACAACACTACCAAAAAACCTCGCTTTTCGTATACAGCGCGAGCGCGGTGCAGTTTCGGTTGCTTGATGGCGCGCGTCCTGGAAGGTTAATTAAAAAAAAGGTTTGGATCAATAGTTTTTTGATGGATTATCAATCAGGGTGCCTACTATTTTACGAAAAAAGGAGCATTCTTGGCGAAATTTTTGAAATAATTTATAATCAATCAAAGAATATGGTAAAAATCCAAAAACCCAAAAGATCATTTCAGAGAATTGTATGAAAATTTTCAGAGACTTTTTGAAAAATTTATGGAGCTTATTATGCAAAGATACAAATGGATTAATACTAGTGAGATTTATTGATTAAATCACCAATAAATTTTATTCCTAAGGGTGATATTTATGAAAAAGGGAAAATGTAGAATAAAAGATATGTAGAAGAGTATTAAATCATTTGAAAATGTATGCTATGAGTTTCAGGTCATACAACACCCTTGGAAAATCGGTGAGGGTTTCTAGAATGTCCTCAATCTTAGGATTCCGCAAGCTTCGACGATTTCGAAGTATTCTGTATTCTGTAAAAGAAGTATTTCTCCAAAAATGCTACCAAGAAACCCTTTTACTCTTTAATAACTATGCCCACAACGCCCCTCCAAACAAGTGTTCTGATTGTAAATCATAGTTTTTAGCAAAAAAAAAAAATTCGGCAGAAGTTCTCCTAAATTGATTCAGGAATTTCATCAAATCCGTCATTCCGAAACTCATCCATAATGAATCAAGAAAATGTTGCGTGTATAAAAAAATCTTATGATTTAATATTCTATCCAGAGTTTTTCAAAAGCTTTTTCCATGCAATTTTCTAAAAATACAATCGTAAAAATCTCCAGGACGTCTTATCTGATCTTTCTGTTTTGATTTCTTACGACACACACAGTCTACAAAACCAATGTTTTTTCTACTATATTCTGTTAAATTTGACTAGAAAATTCAACTAAATGTTTCTCCAAAACTTCGTTTTTTTTTTGCAAATTCCAAAAAAAGCTTCCACAATCATCAAGAAACTTTAGCAATTATTTCAGAAATCTTGCCATGATTCAGTTTTTTTTTTTCGAACCTCAGGTATTACGCTATTAGTCCCGTCCAAACTCCAAAATTTGAAGTCTATCCAAAATTTTACCCAAAAATTTGTTTTCGGGCTTAAGACAGAAATTACTTCAAGAGTTTAACTAAGAAATTCACAAGAGGATCTTCTCAGTTTTAACGAGCGTTTAGTGCGGTGGAGTGTATCTAGCACTCCAAGCTAGGGACTATTAAAATTGTTTTTACGCAAGTTTAAAATCCCATAACTCTCATTTAAAAATGCCATTTCCGCAAAATCCGCGCCGAAATTAGCAAAAACGCGCGAAATCCGGGCAAAACGCAAAAACCGCGAAAAACGCAAACTTCGCGCCTCCTGTAACATCCCTGATGTTGTTTTCCGAAGGTCTCCAGTAAATTTAACTTACCCTGCTACAACAAAATATCAGGTAGATCATTCCGTTCCGGTATGACTCTGCAGCCTTAGGTAATCCTTGTGCTGATGGTGGGTACACAATCATCATCATCATCATCATCATAAACTGCGTTTCCGAGTACTCGGTAAATACTTATAAGTCAGTTTCACTTAATACGTTATTAACCGTTATGTGGCCGGCAAACTTTTTGCTTTTTTCTACACCGTGTATTTTAAATGGGTGCTGGGTACCCGGGTACCCTGCCGGCCACATAAGGGTTAAGTAAAACTGACTTCAAAAACTTGAATCTTCAGGACGTTCTGGTGTTCTTGACCCGCTGTGGTAAAGAGCTATAGGCTCTCTTTACGCTTTATGCGTTACCAAAGATTTTTTTAATTTATTATATTTGGCGTTACCACAGTGCTATTTTCAGGGCGCTGTTAGAACCCATTGTGGTACGCTTATGCGCGTATGACGATCCTATTCCCTTCTCTGCTCTTTCCCCTGTCCCATCCTTTTTTCCTTCTCTTCTCCATCAGGTAAATGATGAATAGGCTCGTGTTCATGGCGATGACACAAATTTCCCAAATGGAGGAGAACGTGCCTCTGGAGCCGACCTACTGATACCTGATACAAGACAGAAAAGTCTTGCCTTTTTCCGGATGGACACATGTGTCAAGACAAAACTGTTCTAAGAGGAAAAGAGGTGTCTGGCCATAATCAACGGTCCATTCAAATTTCAAAAAAGTTGCCTACTGGGGACAAGACAAAGGGGTCCTGAGATTTAATCTAAGTTGTTTATGGACAATGCCTACCTGCCCCTATCCTCATCCTGATCATAATCTCCTTCCTTATTTCTCTCTCTTGCCACAAATATTCCAAATGGAAGATATCGTGCCTCTGGAGTTGCCCTTCCAATAATATTTTACATTGTAATTTTGTCGAAGGCGTTAACCTGCTAATATAGCCGACCTGAAAGGTCAAGGAAAGAACATTACCTACATACTTATTTTAAACATTATTTTATGCAATTTTTTTGAAATTTCGTCAACAAAGATGGTATCCCCAAAATGCAACTACAGCGGTAACTTACGATGTCAGCTCCAGTAGCCTCCCGCACACATCCGGAAGGTCCGCATCGTCTGCACAGCTGGCCAGTCCTTGTAGTGCCACCGTGGGATCGCTACTACAGGTAAGAGCACGCTTCAGATAATTGGCCGCCTCCCGTTTGTCGGTGTCCTGATAGCAGGCACCCATCAGCAGCAGGGCCATATAGTTTTCAGCGTCTTCCTTGAGGATTTTCTGTAAATTTGCAAAAGGAAAATTAAATTTCTTCCTATTCGAATTTTGAAATGAACGAATCGCGTAACATAAACAAAGGGTACTTACGTTGCACAACTTGATGGCTTCCGAAAACTTTTTATTTTTAACGGCCTCCCGTGCGTCCTTTAGCGCTGCTTTTATTTCCTTCGACGACATTCTTATCAGGTTCTACCAAAACAGGCGCAAAATCTAGAATTTTTAATTTATTTTAAAGAATTTCGTGAAGCAAAGGATGCAAAACACCGGCTGCTGCCGATGCGATTCGTATTTTTTGACGTTTATGATTTTTTGTCTTGTCACCAGAATGCAGCATTGGTCGATAGAATTTGCATAAAATATCGATTTTACTCCCTAACAACCGATCGCCCATTTCTATGGATTGATGCACCAAGCGAAAAGAAGAAGAAGTTTTGACATCCAAGCGGTGTGCCGTCGATTAGATCCTCGTCGCTGATTGGTCGATGGATGTAAACGGCACACCGCTTGGATGTCAAAACTCTTCTTCTTACCGCTTGGTGCATCAATCAATTGCCGGCCACCAGCTCTCGTATTGTTTACATCGCGGTGCATCTGAACCGGCGACGGCGGCGGCAAGCCAGCACAAGTCGCAATTTCTGTGAACTCGCATCGCGGTAAAACGTTTACAAAAAAATCCTTTGAAAACTGTTGTTAATATCACTAGAAGTGTTGAGTATTCAGTAAACAATTTCAAAATGGAAAACCAGAGTGCTACAATCAAACCAGAACATCAAGAAACGGACGAATCTTCCCGGGAAAATGTTCCGAACAACGCTGCTCAAACTGTTTCAAAAAAGGTAAGCATTAGACTGGTCCAAGTACCTACCTTTAGTTCTAATAAAAAATTTGGCCGAATAACAGCGATAATCAGGGCCGTAATGGTCGGGTTTTTGCGGATTTAAACATAAGAGGACCCACGCTTCAGTCAAATGGCTGGTCAATAAACATAAAATCGCCGCTAATATACCAATTGAAATAAGAGATTGGCAAGACTGTTTTCTAATGTTGAACTATATTATCTCTTCTAGCGTCGCCATAGCGATAACGACTGCCCCGCGGAGGAAGCCGTGAAACCCAAGAAAATTTTCAAATACGGAAACTACAACCGGTACTACGGCTATCGAAATAAGAACGAATCACCGATGGCGGATGTTCGCCTTCAGGCTTTCATCTCCCTCAAAGACAAAATAACTGGAAAGCAAATGTTGGACATTGGCTGCAACAACGGTTCGCTGACTCTCCTGATAGCGAAACATTGTCATCCCACTAGGACCGTTGGCATCGATATAGACGGTGATTTGATTGGTAAGTCTCCTAACCTTAAGGTCATATCATAGACTCCAACGTGAGAAAATACACTTTAAACAGAGACCTTAAGCTTAAACCAACTTTCACACAGCGATCGATAATATAGAGAATCCAATATTGCCCGAAAGTATACCATGTTTAAACAACTAGAAATTCAACTAAGAATCAAAATTTTAGATTTTTGGTGCATTTTACAAAAAGCCTTCCTAGCAAAAGTTCCAGCTAGTTAAAAAAATAAATGAAAATGTTGCTTGTCCTAATCATTTTGTCTGTCCCCTATATCTACCTTATTTACGCTAACTGACGTACCTACATACAATATTTCATTTCAGGAAGTGCCCGACGTCACCAATCAAACATGCTAAAGTCCTGTACCGATGATGAAGACACATTCAAAGTCTTGAAACGCGTTGAGTTTAGAACGGCAAACTACGCTTATCAGGACGAATCTCTCCTGGCTAGCGAGAAACCTCAGTTCGATGTGATATTGTGCCTATCGGTGACGAAGTGGATACACCTTAACTTTGGAGATGCCGCAGTGAAGCTCACCTTCAAGCGCGCCTATCGCCAGTTGAACGAAGGTGGCATTTTTATACTGGAGGCGCAGCCCTGGAGCAGTTATAAGAAGAAAAAGAAACTAACGGATGCAATATTTGAGCAGTTCAAACAAATCGCTTTCCGTCCGGATGAGTTCAATCGGTACCTGCTGGGCGATGAGATTGGCTTTCGGGAGATGTTTGAGCTCAAGATAGCCGATCATGCGGTGAAGGGCTTCCGAAGGCCGATTTATGCGTTTCGGAAATAGGAAGGTAAGTCAAATGTGATATGCAGTTGTTTTGTTGAGATAAAAAAAAACTAAGTGAATTCGACATATTGGACAATGAGCCGACTTCTTGGGAAAGAAACACTCCTATTATTTTTAAAATATTTATTTGTCATTTTTTACACATTCTGCTATTCTACTATTATCAACGCATCCCCTGGCATTTGCCCATCTGCGTTGTCTGGCAATCTATGAAATAGAATGAGTTAAGCCAGTGGCGTAGCAAGGGGGGGCGGAGGGTGCGGTCCGCACCGGGCCCCCGAATCTAGGGGGCCTTCAAATCAGGGCAGGTCTAGTGTTATAAACCTTCTCTGATTTGGAGGCCCCCTGAATTCGGGGGCCCAGTTTGAATAAAGTTCTGTGATTAGCGAAAGATTCCTACATATAAGTATAAGTTAAATACTTGCCGATCTGCTGATAGGTATGTAGGGGCCTCTTCGTGATTATCAAGAGATTTTGGAATGGGGAACACAGATGGCTATTTTGTGGTTGTATTATTAACAATTATAAATGTACACACTTTATTCATGTAGTTTCGTTAGTTTTTTTTATATTAATTTGACTTACTCTTTGCACCTGCAGGAGCCCCAAAATACAATAAAAAATGGGTTCGAAATCAAAATTGAATTTTACGATATTCAGTACCGATATGGAAGTATAATTCATGAGCATTATGAAAATGTCCCTGATATCCTAACCACAGAACCAAACATAGGTGTTGATTTAGCATAAGATAGCACCTGAAATTCAGGGGCCCCATATATCTAAATTAAGAACTGAACGCATGTTACGTTCTTGAAGGGTTTCTGCGGGAATTCCTTCGGGCAAGAATATATTTTTCGATTTATCAGGCAGTTACTTCAAAGACTTCTACAGAAATTCCTCTATGATTTACTTCAGAACTTTTTTCAGGGATTGCTTAAGAAAACTTTCTAAGCATTGGTTTACGAACTCCTCCTGACATTTCTTCAAGAATTTCTTCAAACAATTATCAAGAAATCCTTCAGGAATTCCTTTGAAATTTTTTTGTAAGAATTTCTTCAAGAAGTCGTTCAGAAATACCATTTCGGAACCGTTCATAAAGCCATTCAAGGATTATATCATGAAACTCTTCAAGAAATCCTTCAGATCAGGGTTGTTAACGTTAATCAACGATTAACGCCGTTTCGTTGATTCGCTAACGTTAATTGTAACGATCAACGATTCTTCCGTTGATTTTTTGGATTCGTTGATCAACGTTAACGTTAACGCTGAGCGTTGATTTAACGTTAACGACTCCGTTAATCTTACGTTAATTACTGTATTCAATGGAAATTCGATTAAACATTTTTTGGATTTTTTTTTATCGTCCAACATAATTAATTTTGATCGATTGAGAGCATCCAGCTTTGTAATAGTTATTTATGTAACGAGTTGCAAAAAGTTGATTTTTTCAGCACGAGTCGTACATTTATCCAACAAGACTTGCATTATGAAAATTATGCAACTATTTTTCATTATGCAACTCATTTCAGTTGCATTATGAACCAGTTCGGAAAAGTTGATCATTATGATACCAAAATGAGCTAAAAAAATAGAAATTATGATACTGAATTGCATAAATATATTTATGCAATTTAGTATCATAAATTATATTTTATGTAACTCATTTCGGTATCGTAATGGCCAACTTTTTCGAACTGGTTCATTATGCAACTGAAATGAGTTGCATAATGAACAATAGTTGTATAATGTTCATAATGCAACTCATTTGAGTTGCATTATGAACATTATGCAACTCAAATGGGTTGCGATATGAAAAAATCATTGCATAAAATTTTGTATGGAACTCGTTGCAAAACTCGATTTTTTCAGCACTCTTCGTATTTATCCAACTCGGCAGGCCTCGTTGGATAAATGTACGACTCGTGCTGAAAAAATCAACTTTTTGCAACTCGTTACATAAATAACTATTATTATAAGATATTCATATGTCATATATTTTAAAATACTGATCAATAAATGTGATTGCAGCAAGTTTTAATATTTATTATAAATTTTATTCTAAAGCTTATAAAAGTTATCAAATCCATGGAATACATTTTGTGTGGTTGATTTTTTTTATGAGGCAGTGGCAGAGAAACCTGCTAGTTTTGGAAATCTTCGGGGAATTTCATCCAACATGAACTATGTAATTTGTGGGCATTCGGGTATAGGTGTGGTTGCAGTGAGACGAAAGTGACATAACTCAGATTGTGTAGATGTTACATTTTAGTATGAATATGACCCCTACATTCCATGAATTATTAAATGATTTTAAAATTATGCATGATAAATCCCACACGGAAAATTCTGGTATTTTTTATTGTCATTACACGACGTCTTGGGAGGCAAAAATGTTGAGAACCTTATTTTTTCCGATCATTTACTTCCTAGTTTCTCAATTGTCAATGGAAAATATTTTGAATCATTTAATAGATTTTCAAATTTTTTGTATATACTATGTAGTTGTTTTGTCGGCACGCGAAGCTTTGAATTCATTTTGACCAATTGTTCGCTTTCGTACCCATTAGCTAACCCAACATTATATGTGGCAACTCTTTAAGCGACATATTGGAACATTGCCTAGTGCGCGAAGAGTTATTAGTCCACTAATATGGGCGCCTTGTCATGGTATGTTTCACGAAATTACAGCGACCTTGATCATTCTAAATAAAAGCATAAGTGAGAAAAAACGTCCGACAAAACAACTAGAACAAATGCAATTTTCAGGAAGTAGGGTAATTTTCCAATTGTTGCACGGCTGAAAATTCGCCAATTGTTGCACACCTCATACGAATAACATGGAGTGTGCAACAATAGGCGGGAGTTTTAAGCCCTGCAACAATTGTAAACTTACCCTAATACGCAATGATTCAAAATATTTAAACCGCCCAGGAAACCGCCATTAAAATAACTTCAAGCAAACTTTAGTTTTGCTACTTACATTATTTCTCGCGTTTGGCAGTGCAGCAGCAGGGATTTTCATGTCCTGCATTCCAGTATCCAGATTATGCGGGAAACATATCTTGAAAACTTGAAGAAATTAAGAGAGCTTCGTCGAGACGTCCAAGAAGATTTTTGCTCTATGAAGGAAGGCTTCAGGCACCGGACTTACATGCAACGCCCAGTGTCACAGCCGAAAACATATCTGCGGCGGAAATCGGACCCCAGCTCGAAATAGCTTATTTCTTGATGAAGCCGCACGGACACGAAGTGATCGAACTGACTGGAGATTGCCAAAATGATGACTTGAAATGAATGAAAAATTTTGACATGTGCTTGGCTACTATGATTAGCTCAAACAGTGATTTCGATGAGTCATATTTTTCAGATTCCAAATTACATTATATAAAGTAACGCTAGAATCAACGATATCCGTTGACGTTAATTCAACGCATTTCGTTGACGTTAACGTTAATTGCCATAAAAATCAACGCAACGCCGTTGACGTTGATTTTGGCGAAAATTAACGTTAACGGCGTTAATCGTTGATTAACGTTAACAACCCTGCTTCAGATGGACCTCAAGGAATTTCTCCAAGAATGATTTTAGAGATTTCTTCAAGAAGGAATCTTGCAGTAGTTCCTCATGGAAAATATATTTAATGATTTTTTGAGATTTTTGAAGCCATACCCGGATCTTTGGGAGATTTTCCAAAGAAATTTGAATGTATTCCCGAAGGAACTCTTGTAGAAATGTCTGTAGGATTTTTTGTAAAAATTTCTAAAAAAAATCTTTAAGAATCGCCTATAGACTGTTTCAGAAATTATAAATACACTAACCATTAACTACCATTTCAATTTGAATACAATATCCAAAAAAGTTTCTTCTAAGTCTTATAGTAAACATGCCAACGAAGCAAATAATACCAATTTTGTTGATGTTTGTGGTAAAAGTTAAAAAATAGGGCCCTGTAAACTAGATGGTTAAATTTTGGAGTTGCACAAAGTGATCAAAAAATGTAGCATAGTAGAAAAGAAAAAATCTCACAGATAAAATATTCAATTTCCAAACACAATAATAATTGCTGTATCGATAATTAAAGATATTTCTCGATTGGTAAGAGCAATTTTTACTGAAATATTTGATCAAGAACCACCATTGCCTTCTTAATGCAAAACTTTTTGTTTCAAATTTTTCAACAACACCAGTAGCAACAAACGTAAAGCAAACGAATGTCTTAATTACTGCTTACTCCATTCGTTTTTATGGTATGACAAGCTTAGCCATCTGAAGGATCGAATGGGCTGAAAAATCAGTTCGTTTAGATTAAATGCGTTCAGGACAGCTAAGAAACTGTGTGGTAGTTCTTATGTTCCGTAGAAAACCTTAAAAAATAAAAAACTTGATCTCCGAAAAACTGTTGTGAAAATGCCATTATCGATTTTTCCCAAATTTTGATCAAGGCATTCCTTAGACAACTTGTTGAGAAAGCGAATGTGATAAAAATTTAGATATTTTTTGGTATTTAGTGATAAATAATGTTGAAATCATTAAAAAACAACTTTGTGCAAATGCAAATTTGAATAATTTCGTTATTTGTCAGAGAACTCGACTGTTCTTTAACATATCAAGACAATTAAAAAGAAAATTTAAAAATATGGAGTACAATATGCTATACTCTGAAAGAAGTTGGTAAAAATCAAAATCTGAACTGTTCAATTTAGATTCATAAGTTTGGTTGGGAAAAACGTTTGAGCTTCAAATTGAAATTTAAACAAACAATTTAGAAGTTGCCCCTAGAATTGCCTTGAAGCCACTTCAAGAACTTGTCAAGAAGCTTTTACAAGAATTTCTTTTGAATCGCTCCAAAAAGGTTTCCTGGATTTTCTCCTGAAATTTCTTGTGGAGTTGTCCGAGAAGGTTTTCGAGAAATTTCTTGAAGTTTATTTTAGTTTTTCTAGAATTCTCTAGGAACATCTCCAAGAACTCCTCTTAGATTTGCCTTTGGAACTGCCCTGAAATTACTTCAGAAATTCCTCATTAATCGTTTCCAAGAATTTCACCTAGAATAGCTTCCGGATTTTCCCGAAAATTTTCCAGGAGTTTCTTGAAGATTTTAGTAAATTCTTTCCATAAGTCTCTTCTAAAGTTGATGCAATACTTCATCATAAAATTTCTTCAAAATTTAGATTTTTAACAATTGTTTCCGGAAGTTTCTTCAACATTATTTTCTAAAGTTGCTGCATAAGTTGCTTCAAACTTATTGTTCAAATTTTCCTCAGGCGTTCTAAGCATCTTTTGTGTCTTGATGCAGTTGGTTTTGGAATCTTGTTTGTAGTTACTCCTAAAAATTCTCTTTTTGTTGCTCGAGGAATTTATTCTAAAGTTGTTAAAGAAATTTCTGTTAGAGTGGCACCAAAAAAATTTTCTAGGAGATGTTTCTATAATTTCCATGCAGTATCGTCACAACTTTCTCATTGAGTTTCTCCATATATTTCGCTTAGAGTTGCTTAAAATTTTTCTCCAATAATGTGTTCTGGAGTTTCTCCAAAAATGTATCCAAAAGTTTCTCCAAAAAGGCACAAGAGACGCTTTATGAATCTCGCCTGAGATTTTTTTTCTTTAAGTTCGTTCAGGAGTTTCGCTTGGACAATTCAAATTGGATTCGTAAGAATAGAAATTTAAACAAACAGTGAAAATGAAACAATATTGGCAACCAAGTTGAGAATTGTTGAGAATTTTGTCAAAAGCTTCGTGCTTTGTGTTGTATGTTCTTCGGAAAGGCGAAATGTGAAATATTTGCTCAGCGTTGCATTGACTGCGCTTAACAACTGCAAATAATTTTTAAATGATTCAAGATTACATCTTTAACAAACTTTCATTTGATTCGTACCACTTATAAATAACTGTAAGCTAGCTTCGTGACTTAGCTGAAATACCGAAATATTTCGGAGTTGCGATTTCGAATCTTACCAAAACGGATTGTTCTTTTTGTGTTCAACACTGTGAAATTGATCAGCAATTTTTTTTTTGTTTGATTTCTTAATGGATTTAACGAGTTATTTCAAATAATCGTTCAAAAACTTCGATTCGTCTTAAAGTACTCCGCGGGCCGCATCTTAAGGCTTGTAGGGCCGCATGCGGCCCGCGGGTCGCAGGATGAGCACCACTGGCCTAGATAATTTCTTAAGAAATCAATGACGGAAACCCCAAAGAATTCCAAATTCTTTGGTGCAAATAAAAAAAAACGATCTTCAAAAGAATTTCCGCAGGAGGCCTTGGGTGAATTTCTGTAAGACCCCCTGAGGAAATTTGTGCAGGAATTCTTTAGGGATGAATGTGTCCATTCTTGTTGGGTTATCTGAAGAAAAACTTCGAGAAATCCATGAACGAATCTTTATACGTAACTTGAAAAACAAAATCCTTGTTGAAAAGATAGAGGAATTTATGAGGAAATCCCTGCAGGTATGATTACTAAAGAAATGCCTGAACAAATTCTTTAGAAATCCTTAAGGACTTCCAAGAAAAATCGTATGAGGCAGTGCAAAAAGAACCATTGAAGAAGTTTCTTGAAGGAACTCCAAAGTATTCCTCTGAAAAAAAGCTGAAGAGAACATGTGGGAATCTTTTGTGGATATCTTTAAGAAGCTCTTTATAGAGTTCTTGGGATTACATAATACTGAAGAAAATTCTTCAAGGAATTGAAGAAGAAGTTTCCTAAGGAATCGCTGTTGCAACTTTCGCAGAAAATCTTCGAGGAATTTGTAAAGAAGTCCTTGAAGTATTTCCCAGATGAATCGTAAAAGATATCCAAGAAAGAGTTCTTGGAGCTCCGCACTTGAGAAAAAAATATTGATGAAATCGTTAGAAACATTTCGTTAGAAGTTTCGTGAAAGAAATGCGGACGAAATTGGTGTAATCGCTAAAGAAACCTTTATCAATAGAAAAAAAAGCTGATAAAAACCTTGGAAGAATTCCTAAAGGATTCATTGAGGAATTCCAGTAGAATCTCTTGGAGCAATTCCTGAGAGAATTTTTACATCATTTATTACAATTTTTGAAGTATTTCTTCGGATTTTTTTTATCTATTTCAGTAATTAATTCGGAAATCCGTGTACAGATTCGTTAAGGAATATCTTTAAACATTAATTTGAGAATTAATTCGGCAATTGCTCTGAAAATTTCCTTTGACGATATATTTTAATAATTGTTAGGCATTTCCTTTGGAAACTTCTTCAACTAATTCTCAGAAATGCTACAAAAATGGCTTCTGATTTTTATTTTTACGAACTTCTTTAGATTTCTATTTCTACGAAAATTTGGTTGGGAATTCCGTCTGCAACTTTTCACTGACTTTTTTTTGACAATTCGTTTGAGAAAACCTCTGGTAATAACTTTCGGAATAACTGTAACACTTTTCTGGAAACTTCTATGCCAATCCCTACGGGAATTGATTGGGTAATTCATTTGGCATTTTTTTTTGGTAATTTATTCGGTGAGTTTTCTGTGAGTTACCTGAAAAAAACTTTCAAATATCTTTTGGCGGCTTTTTTTTGGCAAATTCTTGGGAAATGCTTTGATTGGATTTGATCCGAAAGTTCATATAAGAGTATTCTTGGAATTTTCTCTGCAAATGTTTTTGAAAACTATTTCGGCATAACTCTTTTGGAATTTCTCGGCAATAATGTTCAAAGTTGAATTAGGTTATTATTTTTGAAAATATCTTTGACGGAACTTTTTGAAATTCTTTGGGTTTGGAAATTTATTACGGGATTCAGCAATTTCTCTAAAAGTTCTACCAGCGGTCCCTTTGCTCATATACCTGACAATAACTATTGTAATTCTTTCAATAGCACAGCGTAACAAAAATTAACTTTTGGTCTGTCTCAAGAGCAAATTAATGTGTCTCTGACAGATTTTGGGCCGCGGTTATGTTAGGTACGATACAAACCACCCTCCAAAAGTTGCATGCAAGTTTACATATTGACATAAAATGCTTAAATCTTTCAAATTTGATTTGATAAAACGAAATATTTTGCGTGAGTCGTAAATTTAGATGTCAATTGACCATTTTAGCTTTTAATTGCTTAAAAAAATATTTCCATGCTTAACGGCTTGCAGTCAAAAAAGCCCAAAATCGTATATTTTGCCCTATAAATTGAGGTATAGCTCAAAATTGTGGCGTCCTGAAACAAATCTGGGCCCGGATTCGGATCCAGCGGCCCAAAACCTGTCAGAGACACATACAGGTACTTTGAAAATTAATTAGTCGATTCGTTTGTAAATTTAAGTGGCAACTTTTGAAAGCTTCTTTGGCAATTCCTCTGTAAATTTCTTCTGATAATTCTTTATTAAATTCCGAGAGATGCACCAGGCCAAGGCTGACAGTCTCTAAAATAAAACGAATTGAATTGAGTATTAAATTCCGTCTGTTATTACTTTTGATGTTCTATGAGATACATCTTTGCAAATTAAAAATAAATCCACGAATTTACAACGAAACGACCGAGAAAAATCTCAAGAGAATTACCAAAAGAATTTCCAAAAAATTAATATGATTACCAGAAGAGATCACAAACCATTTTCTAAAAATGTATGAAGAATTTTCTATAGAATTTCTGTGAGAATTGAAAGAATTCTTTTTTTTTTGAGTTTCTAAAGTATTCATTGGAGGAATTTATGAATCCTTGAATAGGCTTATTAGAGGAATTTCTAAAAAAAATCTAGCAAAAACACTCAATGCATCCCCTGGAGGAATTCCTATGGAATTTCTTGTAGTAATTAAATAAATACATGAAGAAATCCTTGCATAAAAAGACCCCAAAAGATTTCTTGTACAGAATTATTTGTAAAATACCTGGAAAAATCAGTTTAGGAATGAATGAATGAAATCAATTGAAGAAACTCTAAGAGAATACTTGAATAAAATCTGAACGAATCTTCGGGCAAATCGCAAGAGAAAAGAAATCTCTGGAAAAAATCCTGAAGGAATTTTGGAAGCAATTTCTAAAGACTGCCTTAAAGGAAATCTTTCAGAATTTTGAATAACCTTTGAACATTTCCTAAATCCTTGGAGAGACTTCTGGAGAAGTTATTTGTTTTGATAAGATAGGATATCTGTTTCTTTACTATTTAGCCACTTACGCTGCCATTTTTATCCCACTCAAAACAATGGAATGGAATTTGTTCTGTTTCTTATTTTTGTATATTTGTTAGAAGTGAGCACGGATTATATAAAAAATAACGTAATAATTCTGGAGGAATCAATCATAAATTCTGGAGAAATAGATTTTTTTTGAAAAGTGCCCAGAGGAATACTAGCAAAAATTTCTGAGTTGATGGATATTGAAAAATTCGTTAGAGGAAGTCCAGAAGGATTTTTCGCAAGAATTCCTACAGAACTCTTACAGAAGTCTATCTAAAAATTTAATTAAATTAATTTAATTTAATTAATTTAATTTCTTCAGTAGGAATCCTTGGAGATTTTGTTTAATTAAGGTACACCGGGGCAAGTTGAAACGGGTGGGGCAAGATGAAACACGAAGTTTTGATACAGATTTCAATACATTTTAGAAATTTTTCATTCGCCAAAAGATTGTTTGAATCAAAAACTATGTGTTATGGCATTCAAGCTGTTCATCATCATTGGATAACTTAACGTTAACCCGCTGTTTCATCTTTCCCCACCCGTTTCAACTTGCCCGGTGTACCTTAATGGAGAAATCCTATAATGAATCTCTTAGTAAACCCTTAGAGAAACTTCTTGAAGAATCCTTGAAGATTTTTTTTTTGGAAAAGGGAATTTTTGGTGGGATTTCTGAAGTAATTTTAGGAAGTAATTCTTAAGAAATCTTTAAAAGGACACTAAGATAAGTGATGAATGCTTGAGGAAATTCCAAGTTTAATTATTGAAGAAATATCTGAAAGAATTATTTGAGGGAAGAATTGAGAAATACTTGAAGAATCTATGGAAAATCACCAAAGGAATATTAAGAGGATTCTCTGAAAGAAACGGGAGAATGTTTAAAGAAACCCTAGAAGGGCTTCTCTTCCTCTGAGGGAATCCCGATGTAATTTCTTGGAAGAACATCTGGTTCTAAATTAATCATTGATGATTTTTTGCAGTATTTTTTCTGGAATTTTGAAAGAATTCTTTAGATGATCTTCTAGATGAATCCTCAGAATATAATTGATAGATTCTTGAACTAATATTTCGAGAAATACTCGATGAAGCCTTTGCAAGAATCTTTTGAATTACTCTGTAATATTTTGAAAACATTCCTGCATGTCTGAGGTGAACCAGCCAAGGGACTGAAAGCCTCATTAATAAGGCTAATTATAATAATATCATTCTTGAAGGAGTGCTTTTAGAGGAATACTGAATGATATCCTTGCATTTACAACTTAAAAGTTTCTTGAATACAAATTATTCTTCAAGAAAAATTTCTTAAATAAAAAAGTAAAGCAATCTTTGAAAGCGTTTTTAAATGATTATTTGGTGCAATTTCTAAATAAATTGTTAAAACATTTTCAGCATAATTCATATAAAAAAATCTCGCGCTCCCGAAAAAAAAATCATAAAGGAAAACAGAAAATAAGATAAGATAAATAATTTTCAACCTTCCGTTGGCCATCACTGCCAGCATCACTAGAATATTGTGTACAAAAAGCGAGATTTTTTCAAAGTTTTGTACAAAATATAACAGTGAGATTATTCGACAGTTAAATGTATAGATTTATCATTGTAAAATATGTACATATTATGTCATTTTCATGGGGGCCTACCAATTTACTTCCGCACCGGGCCCCCAAATTCCTAGCTACGCCACTGAGTTAAGCGCCTGCCTGTACATAACAGTCAGTTAAATCAAACAAAGAATATTAGTATAAAAGCGAAGATACAACGAAGCACAAACCCCAAGAACCAAATGACAGGCAGCGACGACAATTCGATCGAATGGCCACCACCAGTGAATAATTAATCGAGCAAACCCCCCAGCACAAACCGCCACCAGCTCTCCCCACCTGCACCCAACAAATCCGAGGCACAGCCCAGCCATAGCTTCACCCTAACGCCAAAATCTAGATTACAGAACACAAAACTTCCCCAGTAACCACGCAGCTCGGGCCGCAAATCACGCACAACACGGCACAGATAAGACAAACACTACCCCGCCCGTACAACCGAAACCGACCTAGAGTAGAGTAGGGTCTCTTTTCACTCCAACCCGGACTCAACTGCACCCACAGGGCAGCACACCTCACCCACACCGCACTCATTCAGGCATCACTGTCCGAGCCGCACGGTCACCTGGGTTGCTTCTCTCTGCATGACCACACCCAAGCTGTAACGCAGAGTTTAAATCCCTCTCTTGCATTACTCTTACATTAGTCCCTCTTCCCAAAGTCTGTGCGTGGTATAAATAAGATTAGCTGAAGATTTCGCCACCAACACACCCGCCAACAATGAACACTCAATGGTGTCGGCAGAATCAATGACGACCCCCTCAGTTCCAAACCCAATTATCCTACACTACCCAAGTAACCACAATGCTGAAGCCTTATGCACTGCACGTACCAAGTACACACAGACGTACCCGCACTGTTCAGACAAACCACCAAGGCCGAACACAAGCAAAAAGCGGCGCTACCACTGCAGAACCACGACAATACCAGTAGGTATAATCGCAATTCAGCAATCGTAGATCCATTCCCCGCTCCTACTCAGCCCTAACGATCCATAGCAAAGCTTGTTGATATATGCACCCCACACACGCAACTCCTACAGCCCAACAGTATGGTCACTTGAGTATCCCTGGTGTTTTGATTGCATGATGGTCAGGGATCACAGCCATCAAAACGTTCCACACTTTATCAGGGCTATTATTTCCGCAATGGGAAACCATGATGGCTAGCGGTGTTACTTTCACAGATTGCTTTTCACATGAATATATAACCGTAAAATATATTACAATCACTACAAAGTTGTTCAGTTTTGTTTTACGTGACATAAAAATCCATGATGGGACTGTTTTGCTGGTACTTTTGATATGGGTCGCTCATAGGGGTCGCAGTACCGACCACTTTTGATGAGTACCGGTATTTCGGTACTGGGGCTGACAGTACCGGTAGTACCGGTAAAATACCGGTACTGGGAAATTTTTCACTAAAATAAAGAATAATCTATTTTGCACTAGAAATCCAGAATTTACCAGTTATTTGTGAATTCCGATTTTCAAGGAAGTCATATAAGCTAAACAAAATGCTAAGTTTAAAAAAAATATAGATAGATAAAAAAAATAGAAATAAATTAGTTGTTTGAATACTGTTTTTGGAGCTATTCTTTAGCTTCTACGCAGTTTCATAGGCAGTATCTCGGTCAGTCTGAAATGAAACAAGAACAACTATACCTAAATCAGACAGATAGCTGCAAGGTGAAAATAGAAGAAGGTTTAACTTATTTTTCCTTGATGAGGCTATCAACGGATTCTAAAAACATAAGAAATAACAAGAAACCCTAATCTAACGAGTTTTATTTCAAGCTAGTGAATTCATATCCAAAATTCAACGTTCATTAAATCGATCATTGCTATGATATCCTGGATTTTCAGAAAGGTTGCATATATGTTTGTTTGACAAAGCACTTGGTTTCAAATGTTTTCGTTTATTGGCATTGCATATTGACTATACTAATGACCAGATTACAGCACTTCGGGAGAGATTTCACGGTACCGAAAGTACCGGTACCAAGGCTCAGTCAGTACCGGTATTTCGGTACCAAAATTTGGTCGGTAATACCGGTATTTTCGGTACCGGTACTACATCCCTAGTCGCTCATGACTTGGTATTGTTTTCACACATTGACAGTGATGCCACATACACAGATTTACCTAGAATTACACAGATTTTTTCCCATTTTCGGCTACAGATATCTGTGGTCACAGATCAAAGATTTTTCAAATAAAAAAGATTTTTAAGATTTTTAAAATAATGACAATGACTTTCGTGAAAAAAAAGCTTTATTATAATGTTTATGCACTCAAATTTAAATAATAAAAATTAAATCTTCTAGTTGGATGGCCTAGGCCAAGCCTCATGCGCATTGTTTTCGACGTTCTTGTGGTTTCTGATGATCTTCAGATGCAACCTGGGAATGTTTTGGTCAACTTTATTCTAAGAACATTTTTTTCCGTTTTTTTAACCAATTTTTCAAAAATATTCGATTTTGGAGACATTAACTTATCACAGATTTTTACTAAGATTTTCTGAAATTTCCTACAGATGAAAAAGATTTTTTTGACCAAAATCACAGATGAAAACCGAAAAAAATGTGGCAACACTGCACATTGACATAAAAATTCGTAATTTTTATTATTGTTTTTGGATGTACATCGAAAATGATGACTATTCATAACGTTAACTCAAAAATGATGAAAAGTCAAATGGGACTGTTATGCGAGTGGGGGCAGTTAAGTGTAAGTACATAATGACCCGTGTGCATTGAAAGTAGTAACTACTCGGGCTGTGACCAGAGTTGAAAAACGAAAAGAATGCAGCATCGGCGTTATAAACAGGCGAGGAACAGGCAGAGCCAGATAAAGAAGCGCCAGTAGGAAGAACAAGATCGCGAAGCGATGGAAGAGCTGAGGCTTTGTGCCATAAGCCGACATGTGCCAAAACAATCGCGGGAATCTTCTCACGAGCGAACGTGAGGTGGTCGATAGGTGGCGGCAGCATTAAACGATGAGCACCTCAATGGCGACGTTGCAAGCACCGATGGTGACGTGGTAACAGATCTAGGAGTACGTGCGCAGGACGAATAATTTCCAGCCCCTAACCTTCAAGAGATTGAGGAAGAGGTTGGCCGGTTGAAAAACAACGAAGCCGCTGGAGCAGATTAACTACCAAGCGAGTTACTAAAATACGGTGGAGAAGCACGGGTGAGAGCACTACACTGGGTCATTACCAAGATTTGAAAGGAGGAAGTATTACTGGAAAAAATGATGGAAAGTATCGTGTGTCCCATCTACAAAAAGGGCGACAAGTTGGATTGCGGGAACTACCGTGCGATCACACTACTGAGCGCCGCCTACAAGATACGCTCTCAAATTTTATGCCGCCGTCTATCACCGATTGCAAGAGAGTTCATGGGGCAATATCGTTTTTCAGCAGACGGTACGGTAGCTGACTATCACCAGAAGCTTGACGAGCGGATAAGTGAAACCAACGAGAGCAATAATCTCAATACTCTGTGAGAGTCTATCCACTGAGCGATGAGTACGGTAGCGCGGGAGGTAATAGGCCCTGCTCAGACGACCTAGGAACGGGTGGTTCGATGGGGAGTGTAACGGATAAGTAGAATGTCGCCAGAAGCCGGATGCTGTTGTCTGGAAACCGGCAGAGCAGGGAGCGATATAGGGAAGCGAGAGCAGCCGAAAAACGAATCCACCGCAGAAAGAAAAAAAAAAAATACCATGAGGAAAATGTGATTGCTCAAGCGCAAGATAGTATGGAGCAGAACGATATGCGGAGGTTTTACGAAACTGTCAATGGCGTGCGGAGAAAAACAGCGGTTTCTCCCGTCATGTGCAACGACCGTGAAGGAAACTTCACGCTAACGCCGCTCAGCACTAAAGTGCATAATTTCCAGACTACACCAAAAATGTGTAACCCTTGCACATTCACAAAATCAGGTAGGGCTTACACATTCTAGGTGCTGAGTGGTCTTAACGTGATGCTGGCAGACAATACAATGGTGGCAGCCAGGTGGAGAGAGCACTTCGAGGAGTTGTTGAACGGTGGGGATGGAAGAGCGACAGACAGAATTCGAATCGACGACGATGGACAAGCTGTGGAACCTCTAACGCTAGACGAGGTCAAGACAGCCCTTTAGAGGGCTAAAGAACAATAAGGCTGTTGAGAAGGACTAACTCCCGGCCGAGCTTCTCAAGCACGGTAGTGAGCAGCTGCTTCAACTCTTACACCGTATTAGGCCGTTTGCAATGCTGTTTTATTTTGTATGGCGAGTTTTAAAATTTTGAAAACTCGCCATACAAAATAAAACAGCATTGCGAACGGCCTTATATTGAATATATGGGAAGAGGAAGAGCTCCCTTCTAGTTGGTTGGATGGTCTTATTTGCCCTCTATACAAAAAGGGCATCGACTGGAGTGCGCGAATTACAGAGGAATAACACTTCCCAACTCAGCGTAAGACAAAATGTTTGTCCGGAATTCTGTTTAACAGGCTGAGGCCGATTGAGGAGGCTATTAGGCGGGTTTTCGTGAGGGCCGATAAACGATGGATCAGATGTTCACCCTGCGGCAGATTCTCGATAAATTTCGGGAGTACCACTTGATGGGTCTATCTGTTTATTGATTTCAAAGCGGAGTACGATTCAGTGAAGAGAAATGAGTTATGGCAAATTATGATCGAACATGGTTTTCCGGGGAAGCTGATTAGACTGATTCGTGCGACGCTTGAAGGTTCGAATGCGGATGAAATTTCGTCATCGTTCGTAACCTTGGACGAGCTGAATCAGGGCGATGCTCTTTCGAACTTACTGGTTCAACATAGCGCTGGTAGGAGCGATAAGGAGAGCTGGTGTGCAAAGGAGCGAAATCATTGTCACGAGGTCGCATATGCTCCTGTGCTTCGCGGATGATATCGACATCATCAGGATCGACCGTCGGGCCGTGGAAGAGGCGTTCATACCTTTAAAAGGGAGACAGCGAGGATTGGACTAACGATTAGCACCACAAAGACCAAGTAGGGGGTTCAGGGGCAAGATGGCCACCCTAAGCTTAGGCGTCTTGGGAGCATATACATATAAGACGGCCACAGCTAAATCTTCACAATTAGTGTGCTTTAATCCCTAAGCAACGTTCAATAAACCAAGGTCGAATCATCCGCAACGCTTTGCCTACAGATGATGTGGTATTTGCCAACATTTTCTTTATGATAATGTTTGAAATAAAATTGATATAAATTTCTTTGGAAATGTTCTATTTGGTCTATTTTTTTCAGGAAACTTGTTTCTCTCGAAACGATTTATCTACAGATACATTATTACTCTTTTCACGTATTATACTGTAATTCAATGTCTTGTAACGAACCCTCTTATGGCGGTTTTAGCTACGATTTTCCATGTCTGTGCCAAAATATTCAATGAAACCAATCACCGTTCAAGAGCAAATAACTTCAAAGTTTTTCTGGGGTATCATCTACATCGGAGGTAATTTTAACAACCCCAACTAATATGAAAAAGCAATTTTCTGTGGTTTTGGAGTATCTTTAAACATCAATAACAGTTTTGAGGCTGCTTTAGATTGATTTTTGGATGGCGACATAGGCTTTACCACAGGTGGCCATCTTGCCCCGAATGATTACGATACGTTTATAATTTCTTATATGGCATAATCAATTCAAAACATTGAAATTTTATTGTCCAGGATCAACAACAGTCACATATAGACACCATTAAAAATTAAAAATATGTTATTTCATTACTAATCCTTAAAATCAGATGACCTGATACTATAAGAAAACACAAACTCATACTACAAACACTATTCTATAGTAGATTTTTCAAACAAATAGTAACTTTTTCGCACATTATAAACGTGAAACATTGTTTATAATCACAACCCATGCAGAAATAGTTATTTATGTAACGAGTTGCAAAAAGTTGATTTTTTCAGCACGAGTCGTACATTTATCTAACGAGGCTTGCCGAGTTGGATAAATACGAAGAGTGCTGAAAAATCGAGTTTTGCAACGAGTTCCATACAAAATTTTATGCAATGATTTTTTCATAATGCAACTGTTCCGTCGTGGAACGGGGATTTTGCGGGGTGAACGGATTCGGGACCGGTAGTTCGATTGAAAGTGGACTGTATAAATTTGGGATTTAACTGGGAGAAAAAGACGCGGTTGTTCACTTAAACTTAACTATTAAAACTGTATTTTTGGTTGTTCGGTTCGGTTGTACAAGTCGGGGGCGAATCAATAATATTTCGGTGCGTACACGTCGGAGGTTGAAAGTTGACTCTCCAGCGGTGGCGGTATCGAGCGTACACAACACAATGAATGGGTAGACAGATGAATGGGAAGGAGAAGGATAGCTGCTTGCATGCAACGATCGTGGTGGCGGTGGAAACTTCCACGCATATAAACGCTGTGGTGGTTCGGTCGTCGTTGGCGGCTGGCACATAAGGACACGCTGTAGATGAATGGGCGGTCGATCTGTCGATCCTCTGGTGCATGTCGGCTTGAGGGTATCATGAAATCGGTGGATGAACAGTTGGACAACGTGGAGTGTAGTAGAGAAAATGATGGCAACAATATTAGCGGGTTTCCTTCGCGTCGGCGCGAACAGCAACTAATTTGAGTTGCATAATATTCATAATGCAACTCAAATGAGTTGCATTATGAAGATTGTTGCGTACCATCTACGGCGGAGTGCAGATGGAAGAAGGGACTAGGAGAAGGCGAATGAACCACGAACTGCATCAGCTGCTGAGAGAACCAACCGTCGTCCACACCGCGAAAGTCGGGAGGCTACGGTGGGTGGGTCACGTCATCAGGATGTCGGATATCAACCCGATTAAAATGGTTCTCGAGAGTCATCCTACCGGTACAAGAAGACGTGGTGCGCAGCGAGCTAGGTGGGTCGATCAAGTGGAGGACGATCTGCGGACCCTTCGCAGAGTGCGGAACTGGAGACAAGGCCATGGACTGAGTAGAATAGAGACGACTCCTATGTACAGCAGAGGTCACTCATGCCTTAGTCTGACCGGTAAGGTAAGCTCATGATAGTAAAATGCTTAGTTAGAGGGACTGTGATGGATAAAATACATAGTTAACATTAAAAAGGTAATCAATAAGCGAAAACTTTATCCAGAAGCTTGTTTAGGTTGCTTCTATTATGAATGAGAAAATCGATTCTAAATGCTATTGACGCAATCTACTTCAAATATCCAAATAAAATTTTCCGCTTATTCAAGTCAGTTTACTCTTTTTTTAAATGTATATTTTGTACATGCCGCAGTATTTTCAAATCACATATTAGTAGCATCAGTAAAATCACTGACCGAAAGCAATAATAGCGCGTCCGCCCATCTCCCAAAGCTTAGGCATAATAGCAGGTATGTTTCCGTTTTCGATATGCAATAAAGTTACTGGTTCAGTATATTAATCGTTTTCAATAAACCTATCTAAAATGGTGCGATTTCTGTGCAAATCTGATTTTTTATGTTAAGTTTTTCTTTCTTTTCGTTATTACTTATGAGTGTGATAGGGACAGGAGATGAATTGTACCGCTTTTTCTCAGATCACAGAAATTGTTTTCGTTTTTCTTTTTTGCTTATTTGTGTGCAATGTTATGTATCTAATTCTTCACTCGTGCTTTCACGTCTAAAAATGGACGATTTCCTAATAGCTCAACATAAAAGATAAACAATAGGCAGTAAGCTAAGCTTCAAACATGTAAATTTGACCACATCTAAACAATTTCAAATAACTGCTAGGAGACTAAATTTAAGCTAACTTATTTCATTAAATTTGGAAGCCAAAACATACTTTTATTCAAGTAGTAGTAAGTAGGTTTCTTGTTTTTTTTTCTTAAAGCAGTTAAAGCTAAGCTTAATGAGTTGAGCAATAAATTCCCTAACGAAGGCTCTTCAATATTGCAGCATATTAAATTGACTATAGCAGCAAACATCTGTGCGCCGCGTTGTCGCCGGTGGTTTTTATAGTAAGTTGATGAGATCATCATGACGAAAGTAACTCTGCGGTTAGGTGTTCACGAACTTTCCGAATTGTGTCGCTGCAGAACGCTGTTTATCTTCATTCGCAACGGCGATAAGTCAATTTTTGCGAACCGTGGTAAAGAGCCAAAACGCTTGGTGTTTCCTACCGGTAGTGGGTCAGCTCCTTTCCTGGCGGAGATTTTCTCCTGATATTTGCTGGGCGATGTTGAAGTTCCCCGTGCAATAGTGGCGTATTTTTTGAACAACTTCGGAGTCACGATAGGCCCTGGAGGATTGTTTTCACTGTTCTTTGAGGGTGCGGCATCGGTTACTGTTATTATTGGGTATGGGCTTCGCTCCGAACTGCCGCTTCTGGTTGTTATTCTAGACTTATGGCAGGGTGGTTTCTGAGGAGACTTGCTCATTCGTGGCATTGTCGATACGTTCTGAGGGGACGCCTTTCGGTGAGAGGTTTTTGGTGATGTTGTACGCTGGGTTTCTGAACGTTTCGTGCTAGGTCTCCTAACTATTTCTTTGCTTGGTTTTGCACCTACAGTTATCGGTGGACTTGGCTCCACCTTTTTTGGTAATCGAAAATCTTCGTTGGGATAATATGAAGCAATTTTGTCGTCAATGGAATTACGATTCCGGTTGGTGCTACAAATACTACTTCGGTTGCTGTAAATGCTGCTGACTCCACTCGAGGTCGAACTGGAACGACTTGCTTCTTCGTTCACAACGCCTTTCCCTGCAAGAAAATAATTTCAAACGATCATCAGGTTTCCCATTGTAGGGGAAATTACCTATTCTCGGCCGTTTTGTTCTCTTCGTCTTAGGTTTTTTGAAACCTATTTAACTCAGAGGTGGTCTCAAATCCTTCCCAACTAAGCTGAATTATATTGCCAAGTTTCAGGCAATTTGGCTGACAAAAACCCCCCATGACGAAGAGAATAAACCTGCCGATAATACCCATTGTCACCCTATAATTTAAAATAATAACAAATGGTAAGAAATATGTAATGCTATGTCTTGTTACGGCCGAGACTACCACTGCATTTCCACCACTGTCACGGGAATAAGTTATGTTAGTTAGTATTCCGGCTGAAAGGGCTCGTTTAAAAGTTAACCATCAATGTTAACTTATTTTTCCGATCAGCCTAGATAGCTGTGTAGTGTCGGTGTAGACAACCGCTCAATTGGCTAAGAATAACATTATGGACCACCTGTTCCGGGGGAAAAAGTCCACTAAACAGGGAGCCCCAATCCAAGGTGTCAGACGACCCGTGCTGATGGATGAATGGTTGAGGGGGTTTAAAACATGCTCGATCTTTAACGGAGCCCTTAACGTAGGTAGATCACCATTTTGTGTTGCGTTATGATTAAATATCTACCAAACTGAACCAGTGACATCCGGTTTACCAAGTTCGGGTAAAGTGTTTTTGTAATGAGGATTCATGGTACAAAGTCCTTGTTACTGATGACAGTTTCTAAAACTGCATTTATTATACCTTGCTAATAGTTTAAGAATCGGACTTTGCCCATCCGAGACTACACTTGATGTTAGGAAAACAAACATGCTCCTCGTATCTAATTGCGTACTATAGCTATACTATAGGCTAGCCTATCAAGGACTGTTAAGTTCTGGTTCTTCAAGGACTCACGTGAATTCTTATTGCAGAACACATTCTGTTATTTGACAAAGTTTTGCAACAAGCCTAACGTCCCGGATTTTTCTATGTTGTCCTGGGACTGAACTAGAAACCAGATATGGATGGGGCTAGAGTTCCGATGCATAGATAAATATCAGTACCACCGTTTTGTTTTTCTCAGAATTCAAATCGATTTTGTTCGATAAGGGGCGGTCTTTCACTGGGATTTAAATCTCTAGGATAACGAGAGCTTTTCATCGTAATCAAATTCTTGCACCTCTGGGATAACAAAACAAGAACAGTATAGAAATCGATGCTTCATTGCCTCTCAGTGTCAATGTACTAGTAGTACGACATGCACTAAATAATAAGGATACGGGTAAAGCCAGTATAAAGATCTAAGTACTGGTCGCAGTTAGTATGGAGTGGCAGATTGTAAGGAATGGTCTCTAGCCTTCTCTAGCTACGCCAACGGCAATTCTCTATTCCAAAATAATTACCTTCCATGTTCATGTAGAGGGACTCGTCCTGGCACGTCTCGCTCGTGCTTCTAATTCGCATTTCTACTTTTTGTAACTTTTGGCGGTCAAACCCAGTTCCCGGAGCTCCCATTACGCAATATCCTTCCGGAGCTGGTAAGGAAACAGGCGCTGTTTCCATCACTGGCTTCATGCACGTCCAGCCAGCCAGATTCACCGTCGACGTGTTGCATGATATGTTGAAGCTGGGAACGATGTTTTCCGAAACATTCATTCCATGTCTATCTTTCTCCTCGTCGGTTATAGCCATTCTTGACAATGACTCCTCAATTGACGAACGTTTCGAAGCACTCAACATTTCCGAGGACATAAAGCAATCTTCTTCAATAAAATCACCTTCCTGCTGAATGTAGAATTCCGAGCTGCATGATCCTCCGTTGGAGATATTGTCCGTTGAGCCTCCATCCACTTTCAACAGGCTTAGATCGGGACTGGAAAAGCTGTTTCTTTTGTTCTCCGAAAATCGCAGATGAGCTACCTTATCCCGATACACGACTTTTTGATCTGCCGTAGAAGCCACTGCCTTATTGGCACTGCTACTTTCTGTTTTTAGAGGCTTTGAATCACTTACGCTCCCCATACATGCTGATCCACTGTTTGCCCGCCGTCGGTTAAACATGGATTCGAACAGGTGCCAGTGCTTTTTCTTTTTCAAAAAATCTGCCTCTGGTGTGGTGAATGACCGCTGCAGTTCAAACTCGTTGGTATGCAATCGTGGACGGGGAGGCAACGGAGGAGGTGGAACGTTTTCGGCGACCGCTTCTGATTCTGGACAGCTCCTGGAAAAAAGTAGATACATTATTTGGTTAATACATATATGCAGTGTTGCTGAGCAGCGATCGAACTGGCGAAGCACGATGAATGTTTACTCGGCATTGGCATCATATTCAATAAACAACACATTTCTTCATTCGGTGCTTTGTTTGTCGTCGGAGAATGAACCGAAAGCCCGATCGTCCTAAGGTACTTCATTCCCGATCCATGGATCGTTCGAAATGAAGAGCAGTGCGATTCGCATTGGCTGCTCTTCGCGAAGAGCAAGAAAAACATTCATTGCGATCAGGCGTCGACGCGGCGGCACCGTCAATAAACCTTCCCCGGTTTGATGCAGGCATAGTTTGATTGATCCACAGCGAAGCGCTGAGATGCCGCAATGCAAGTTTTTTATTTGAAGAAAAATGGACCTGCATTACAGTGCACAAGAGATCATTTTGCAGTATGACACTCCACCGCCGACTTGGTCAAGACGAACCCAAATGAAAACAAACTACCGTCCTGAATCGAGCTTTAGACTGCTGAATGATTCAAACAATTGTTTTTTCACAAATGGATTACTGGAGCAAAATATGCATTTTTTTCACGCCAGCTAATGCCATTGGATATAAAACAATAGTGGTGGTGTGTTTGAATTCTCTTATAATCTTTTTATCGGGAATGGAGAGCTGTACCAAACTTAAAATAAGTTTCAATTGTCCGCAGTTTCAGTCTGCACGGTAATTGTTGTTGTCAAAGTTCGTACCGAACAGAACCATCGCAGGCAGCACGCTCGTGGTGGAATGAATGCCACGACGAATTGCGTTTGCTTCGTTTGCTTGAATGCTTTTCAATGTGGTCGTATTGATTTATTCGTTCGTTCCTTCATTCGCGTTGCTTGAATTGTATTCACGATGCGAATATAGAAAATGAACAGCAGCGAATTTTGGATCGCGAAGATGCTTAAATGAATGCTCGCGAAGAAGATCCATTGCAGTGAAGTGAACTTTTAGGCGTAGATAACATTTTTGGGCATCTACAAATCAGGGAATAACTATTAACAACAGCAATAACTCACCTTTCGGCATGCTCCCTGATATCCGCTAGCTTCATTTCCTCGTAGATACCAGAAGCAATAGACGCGCGAGAAATCCGTGAACCATTGGCAAGCCCAACCACGTTTGGCCTGTTAGGTTCAAATATTTCCTCGTATATGCCCGACACACCAGATATTCTGCGTGCCATACTCGCTTCGGACTGATCCGGCACGTTCGGTAACGGTCCAAGGATATCGTACACGTCGGCCATATTCTGCGTGAAGTCCAGATTCTGGTACAACCCAAGATCTTTGCTCGACGGACTCGGTTGCATTTCGTTGCGGATCTCGTGCATCGGCGTTCGGCTGGCCCGTCGCAGCTGCAGGATCTCCTGTCGGTACAGTTCCAGATTCCTGATCGATTTCTTCATCCACCTTAGGTGACGTTCGCACAACAACTGCGACGGTAGGGCAAAGTACGCGCAGCATCGTTTGCGGTTGTGCTTCCAAAATAGTCCGTATGAATGTGCCCGCGTACGTGAGGTGGCCATTTGGACGGTCAGACCGGGAATATTGATGCGCACAATTAGATCGGTGCTCTCATCGGTGTGCGATTTGAAGAACGATATTTTCACGTAGCATGGAAAGCATTTGACGGCTTCAACGCGTACGAAGTAGCGTGTCCATGACTGGAAAAGAATTGAGTTTCGATTAGATGTGACGCAAGTAATTGATTCATAGAAGCGTATGCGCTCGTTATATTCTTGCTGTGGTTATAGTAGCGATACATAATATGTATTATCTTCACTATTCCTTATTTGACGTACTACTTAAGGGTAGCGATAATATAAACAGGGTAATTACATTTAAGGTAACTATTTTGTGTCCTAATAGTACACAACTAAAATATATAATATTATGCCTTGTTCTAGGCCTAGTTTTAATGTTATAGACTATAGAATGGTTTCCCAGACTGTGGGTCACGACCCCCCGGGGGGTCTCCAGTCTTTATCCAGGGGGTTGCAAGGGACAGTCGATTTTTTTACTGTAACAGAAAACAAATAAGGGAATTTCTATAGTGGGCCACGAATAGTATGTCTGCTGGCAAAAGGGGGTTGCGAACCTGAAAGTTTGGGAACCTATGGACTATAGCATTTACAGCCCAAAAATATCGACGCACTTTTGATCGAATTTGGGCATATTCACGTGAATAAAATAAATAAAGTAAATAGTGCATTGCGTTGAAAAAAAATGAGCGAGAAGAAAAACAAATCCACCGCAGAAAATGAACCATGAGGAAAATATAACTGCTAAGGTGGAACAAAGTATGGAGCAGAATGATATGCGGAGGTTCTACGAAATCGGCAATGGCATGCGGAGAAAAACAGCCAATACCGTGATGGAAACTTGCTGACAGACAAAACCATGGAGGCTACCAGGTAGAGAGAGCACTGCGAAGAATTGTTGAAAGTTGAGACTCAAAGAGCGACAGACAGAATTCGAATCGACGAAGCCGAACAGGCTGTGGAACCTCCAACGCTAGACGAGGTCAATACAGCCATTAGAGGGCTGAAGAACAACAAGGCTGTTGGGAAGGACGAACTTTCAAACAAGGTAGTGAGTAGCTGTATTAGCAACTTTTACACCGTATTACATTAAATATATGGGAAGAAGAAGAACAGCCTGCAAGGTAGTTAGTCTCATTTGCCCTCTATATAAAAAGAGCATCGTCTGCGAATTTCAAGCGGGTTTTCGTAAGGACCTTGGGCTGCAAAATAGTGAGACGGCAAGGAGCGTTCAACATAGCTCTGGTCTTCTCAAGTTCCTTCCTCCTGCTTCCACGGGGCAATCGATGACAAAGACCGCCAGCTAAGAATTATGTGCTTAGCTGGTAGTGTACCATGGGTGCTGTTGTCCTTCTGACTTTAGCAAGATTGAGGAGATACGTCCCGAGCGTCTGTTCACTAAGGAGGTGCGACTCAAACAGCGTCTGTTTTTGCATTCATCGGCTGAGTAAAAAATGATGCATCATGCCCAGCTAAACCCAAGGTTGTAGCCCTATCATAGTCATCGTCCAAATAGTGTTAGTTAAGACACTAAACAGAACTGGCACGATGTCCCTCCGGCGAAACAGACAGGCCCAATATACCACCCGTAAACATCCCTATTACGAATAACATAGAAGAAAACACGACTCGCTACAATCGAAAGAGACCCGCGCGACGAAAAAAGGACTACAATTAGCAACTAGGAACATGGAATTGCAAGTCACTTGGTGTCGCAGGATGTGACATGATAACCTGCGACGATTTACATCCCCGTAACTTCGACATCGTGGCGTTGCAGGAACTTTGTTGGACTGGACAGAAAGTGTGGAAAAGCGGGCATCGAACGGCTACCTTCTACCAAAGCTGTGGCACACCCAATGAACTGGGAACAGCGTTTATAGTGTTGGGCAAGATGCGGCAACGTGTGCACATTGGTCGGGCTCCATACAAAGGGGCGGCCAAAACTCCCAAAAAACGAAATTGATAATTTTAAACTTTATTTCACCTTATATCAAAGTTAATGTACTGTACTTTTATGATTATTAATTAAAAGAATACTAGCTTTTGTATTTCAATGACATTTTTACTGCCAAAGTGGCCTAAGTCATAAAATTGAAAAATGAATTATTCGAAAAAAGTAAAATAATAATATTTTGAGAATGGAATATATGTTTTAAGTTATCCAGCATATGAAAGCTTGTTATTGGACTGTTTGAATGCACGTATGGTGCAAAATTAATATGTCACAAAACTTTTCAAATTTTCATATATTGTACCTTAGAAATTTTGGGAATTTTTAAGTTAAAAAACGGTTCGTGTCGTCACGTGTCGCCGCAATTTCGAATAGTACATCTTAAACATCATGCTTAGAGCTGCCTAAAAACGTTTAAATATTTTGCAGAAATTTGCAGTTTTTCAAATTAGAGCTTTTTAAAAAAGTCATGTTTTTTCATATATTTTACGTCATTTTTCCATTTTTTACTGAAATAAAATTTATCTTTCCACATTTTTTACACGTTTTGAACAAACTTGATTGGATTTGATCGAAAGATGATCATTTATTTAAATCCGAATTGATTTTCCAACAAAAAACGCAAAAAATATGGAGTTTACTGATTTTCACTGTTTTTGAAATTATTGAAATTACGTAATTTTTGAATACCCCTTTTTAAACACTAAAAACACTATATACCGTAGCTGGGCAACCTATAACTTCGATTAAACACATAAAAAGAGTTTTGGCCGAACTTTATCTTTTTCCGACCATTGTGGTGTGATCAGGTGGCAGCCGATCAACGCAAAGATGTGCATGTTGAGAGTTGAAGGCCGTTTCTTCAACTACAGTATCATCAACGTTCACTGCCCACACGAAGCGAAACCTGATGACGAGAAAGAAGCGTTCTACGCGCAGTTAGAACAAACATACGATGCGATGCTTGCCCGCCGCGTGTCGTGAAAATCGTTGTCGGCGGCATGAACGCGCAAGTAGGAAGGGAGGAAATGTACAGACCGGTAATTGTCTGAAACAGCCTGCACGAATGATAACGGCCAGCGATGCATAAACTTTCCAGCCTCCCGTGGTATGGTAGTCCGAAGAACCTTCTTCCCCCGCAAAGATTTACACAAAGCCACCTGGAGATAACCCGACCATCAAACAGAAAATCAAATCAAACACGTTCTAATCGGCGGTGTAAATTCTTCTCGGATATAACCAATGTCCGCAGTGCGAATATAGATTCGGATCACTACTTAGTCGCAGTATGCATGCGCTCAAAACTTTCGACAGTTATTACCACACGTCGAAGTCGAGAGCCGCGGCTCAACATCGAGCAGCTGCGTAAGAAGTGGCTCAAGATTAAGCAGCAGCTAGCAGTGTCCCTACCAACGGAAGAGCAGCTTGGCGCAGCTACACTTGAAGATTACTGGAGGGTCATCCGATCCGCCATATGTAGTACCTCGGCTGCAGCACTAGGCTTCGCCACTCCGAATCACAGAAACGACTGGTACGACGGCGATTGTGAACAGTTGAAAAACGAGAATGTGGCAACACCGTGCGAGGACGAATGAGGCACGTTATAGACAGGCGCGGAACAGGCAGAACTCAGTCTTCCGGATGAATAAGCGCCAGCAGCAAGAACGAGATCGCGAAGTGATGGAAGAGCTGCACCGCACTAAGGACACACGAAAGTTCTACGAGAAGCTGAACCGCTCGCGCAGAGGCTTCGTGCCACAAGCCGACATGTGCCGAGATAATCACGGGAATATTCTCACGAGCGAGCGTGAGGTGGTCGAGAGGTGGCGGCAGCATTACGATGAGCACCTCAATGGCGACGTTGCAAGTACCGATGGTGGCGGGGAGACAGATCTAGTAATACGTGCACAGGACGAAAGATTTCCAGCCCCTAACCTCCAAGACATTGAGGCTCCTCCTCAGCCGGTTGAAAAACATCAAGCGAGTTACTAAAATACGGTGGAGAAGCAGTGGTGAGAGCACTACACTGGGTTATTACCAAGATTTGGGAGAAGGAAGTATTACCGGAGAAATGGATGGAAAGTATCGTGAGTCCTATTTACAAAAATGGCGACAAAATGTATTGCGGGAACTACCGCGCGATCACACTATTCAGCGCTGTCTACAATATATTCTCTCAAATTTGATGCCGCCGTCTATCACCGATTGCAAGAGAATTCGTTGGGAAATATCAGGCTGGCTTCGTGGGTGAACGCGCTACAACGGATCAGATGTTCGCCATTCGCCAGATGTTGCAGAAATGCCGCGAATACAACGTACCCACACATCAATTGTTCATCGATTTCAAATCGGCGTATGATACAATCGATCGAGAACAGCTATGTCAGATTATGCACGAATACGGATTCCCGGATAAACTGATACGATGGATCTCAAGTCCCTTCGAATCTCGCAGAGGGTTACGGCAAGGTGATGGTCTTTAGTGCTTGCTGTTCAACATTGCGTTAGAGGGTGCAATAAGGAGAGCGGGTATAAACACGAGTGGGACGATTTTCACGAAGTCCGTTCAGCTGCTTGGTTTCGCTGATGATATTAATATTATAGCTTGTAAATTTGAGACGATGGTGGAAACGTACATCCGATTAAAAGTGAAACTAGGCAAATCGGATTAGTCATTAATGTGTCCAAGACAAAGTACATGATGACAAAGGGCAAAGGGAATCACCGCGCCCACCACCCCGAATTTCTGTCGACGGTGATGAAATCGAGGCTGTTGAAGAATTCGTGTACTTGGGCTCACTGGTGACTGCCGACAATGACACCAGCAGAGAAATTCAGAGGCGCAGAGGAAACAAAAGAACAACATAAACATTACTCGAAGTTTGGAAACCCACCACAAAACTGAAACCTTGAAAAGAACTTTACAAATTACGTAACCTTTTTATGGCTTAATTTATGTTTCATCAATTTACAAATGTTTTATGTTTGAATACAATGATTACCAATAAAACTACACCTTTCAATAAAACAAAGACTAAAACTGATATGGCAGAACAGATCAACATAACACAATTGACGCTCACTTTGGACATTTTGGGTACTGGTTCACTTATTTATGTAGCATATGGCTCCCATTTCTATCTTACGAAAAACAAAGGAGTGAAGCGCTGTTTGTTCTGCCTATTTTTGTATTTTGTATTTTGCCGTAATCGTTTGTTTCGAATAGGAAGAATTTGGGAGCGTGAAATTACTGATGGCACTTATACCCTATGTTAAATACCGTAATCTGGGGGGGGAAGATGATCACTTCTCCTCTATTCCTTTCAATAAAATCAGGTATAAAGCATATGACTCCAAACAAATATTTTGAAAACATGTACTGGGTGGACCTGTATCAGGTTCCGTAAACGAAATTCTTACAAGGAACTGCTACATGTTGTAAAAAATGTTCAAATGGCCAAATTTGAAATCTTTCAAACCGGGGTGGAGTTGATCAACCAATGACATAACATTCTAAGATTGGAAAATTATTGAACGAACTAAATTTGATCATGCTGAATCTGAATAAGTGCTTAAAATTCTCATAACTAGTGTATTTTGTGTTTTAAAAGTAAAATAAAGTTTAGTTAATTACAGAAAGACCCACATTAAACGCCTAAAAATAGGCAATTTATTGAAAAATCGTCTTCTTTTCTCAAAAATATGCTATTTTCTAATAAAACTTGTATGTTAACATCAATTTTAACTCAAATCTATGTTCAATAAGCCTACCATGAATGAATAAAAGTATTGTGTGAGTCATCTGATATACAAGACGTTGATGGGAGGCGTTTTTTGAAAGACATTTTTTTCACCGTGATTTAATACACATCCAAAAAGTCGATAATTTTATGTAAAATCTTCCACAATTGACATAAAAACCTTCAAAAATCCTTCAAATATATTCGCCCAATTGGTTTACGTCAAAAGTTCTTTCATTGAAACAGAATTGTAGCGTCCTCAACCGTTGAAAGACGTGGATCCCATAGTGATCAACTTCACCCCGCTGATCAACTACCCCCCAGATTACGGTAACTGACAAATTATCAATAACCTATCAAACTGCATGAACCATAGTACAGAAACCAATAGGGCACTTGCTGGCTTTGTTTAGTGTGCCCAACAGACCCATTTGATTTTGCTGTGAAACGTTTCGTGACGCGATTCTCATTACAAAGCGTTACCAGCAAAATCAAAGGGTCTGTTGGGCACACTAAACGAAGCCAGCAAGTGCCCTATTATTACCGACAAACCGACATGCCAGCTTCTACAACTTTTCCAATTTTTCTTGGCAAATAAGTTCTCCTTCCAATCACTAGCTCCATCTGTGCGATGATTTACACAGCTTCCTTTTTATGTGTGCGTGCATACAGGAGCTTTGACTTGTCAAATTATTTTTTTATTCATTTCGAAGTAATAACCTTCATTTAATGTTTTGCGCAATAAGAAGGCATTTCTTTATTAACGGTGAAATGCAATTTCATCTGCTGAAACTAGTTATAATTGGGATATTTTTTTTTGGGACTTATTGACTTTTTTGCTTCATATCGAAGGGTATTTCTTTGAAAAGCTCCCTTGTATGGTTGATTGCATATTTTATTGGTGAGATAGAAATAAAGAGTGCATGTGATGTTTAAATCGGTCAGCTGGACATTTTTTGAGCTGTTTTGTGTCATCTTCTTCAAGGTTTCTTTTGTCAAAAGACGAAAATGACAGAACGAGTTACGGTTTTTAAACGGTTTAAGATTCAAATTTCTTGCCAATCTGTTCGGAGATGAACCAGCCATCGGCTGAAAGTCTCGATAATAAAGATAATAATAATAATAATAATAATTCTTGCCAATCTTGGAAACAGAGTGTCACGTCGGTTTGTCGGTGCTATTATCACACTTTCTAATCTTGCAAAAAGGGGAACTTTTATTAAAACTATATTTATTCAACGCAGGTCAATACAGTATCCACTTTGGCCACATGTGCCTACGTACTTCTGTGTGTTGAAACAAAAATAGAGGCTCGTAGAAGCAAACATAGGGAAGAGTGCGATGTAGAACATCAGCACAGTATGGGGCTGTCCATAAACCACGTGGTCATTTTTTTGGGACTTCTCGACCCCCCCCCCCCCCCCCCGCGTGGTCATTAGTCCGTACAAAAATTTTTATTCGTCCATACAAAATGGCCATTGGCCGAACCCCCCCCCCCCCCCCCCCCCTTCTGACCACGTGGTTTATGGACAGCCCCTATGCTGCTACCGCCGTCATCACTTGAAAAGGAAATTCCCCAACCTTCACGATTAGAACTTCAAATGATGAATTTCAGCGATTTACTTTTCAATAAAAATGCGATTTTTATTCGTATCTCAAAATTTGCTTATTATATTATATATATTATATTATATTATATAAGAAGCTTTTTTGCAATTATTCTTAACATTTTCTAGATCCAATGACTAGAAGTAAATTTGATCTACTTTTTAATGTTAAAAGCAGTATTTAAACTATAGTTTCGAAATTTGAATAGAATACAGTGATAAAATTTTCATGATTATTGGGCCGATGCAATTATTTAATTTGTTTTATGTCATCCCCGCCTTCAAAAATCCCAAAATATTGAAGGAGCGAAAAAAACCTAGCAACTCCACATTATATTGAAAAAAAAAAAATGCTTTCAAACTACATTTTTTCAATAGTTCAATAATTTTCAATTATGTATTAGAATTTTTAATTTTCTAATTTTTTTTTTCGTTTTTGTGTTTCTTATTTATTTTTTTTGTACCCGGCTTTATTTAGATATTCTACAGAAAATTCGCCGGATGTATAAAACTTGTACTACAAATAAATTCTTGAAAAGTATTGATTCAAACTCAAATATAGTTTGTATACGTATTGAATCGTAATCGGCTTCTACCATTATTTGCAACAAGTTCCATCTCCAACGTACATATCCCGGTATAGCTTAGCTTATCGAGCAAACAATGAGCGGATGTATTTAGAATAGATATACTTTCCAGCTTACCTTGAGGTGAGAGAACTCCAGCTTCCGCTCGCGAATATCTAGCTTCACATCCATAAACATACTGATTACGTTCTCCTCCATCTTTGGGCGCCGCCAGGGTGATTCACTGCAACAATCGGTCGGTCAGAGCTGTGTCGCAGTTTCGGTACTGTCCTGTGGAGTCGGTTTGCCGAACACGTTCTACAATTTGAACAATTCGCACAAACTGAGCCGATGGCAAAATGGGTAACGAAAACCGATTAAAATGAAGCTCGATCGAACTTGTAGCTATTGCTGTGCACACTACCCGCTTATCGTATAGGCACTGGATCACTTTGTAATTTGTTAGTGTCTATGCAGATACCTGTGTTAGCAGAGCTCTCGAGGGCGGTTCAGCGGACAGGAGAAAAATCTCACTGGTTGTTTAAAAACTATACGGTAACTACACGCGAAAGTGGTTGTTATAGACTGGTCCAAAATAGTGAATTTTCAAATATGCCAAAAAGCTCCAAAATTGGATGCCTTTCCTATTTTTTTTTAATCAAATGACGGAGCAATATTTCCAAAATCGTTTTCCATTACATACATATTTAGAGGAATTTGTTTACAAGTTTTCCAGAAACATTTATTTTTTATTTTTATTTTTATTTGCTTTCAAAAATTGTTGTTGTTAAACTGAAAAACATTTTCCATCAGGGAAAAATTAGAAGTTATCTCGATTCTTCCTCTAAATGTGGAAATCTATTTTGAAAACATTGCTCTGTTTTTAATAAAAATTGAAAAACCAAAATATAAGAAAATGCATCCAGTTTCGCCTCAATACTTTTGCATGACATACGTTTCAACTGGGATAAAAATACTGATTTAAAAATTAAAACTTAAACATCAATTTTGTTCAATTATAGATTTTGCTACACACGGTGTTAGGTAAGTTAGGCTTGAAATGACTCTATTTAGATGGGGATTGTTACGTCAAAGAATAAGAACAAAAGGTATTTGTATTACGAATAAAAGTGTAAAAATTAGCCCCATTAAGAGACAGAGTATACTATAGTTTGCATAGGGTTTTAGAAAAGCACTATTAGCGAACTTTCAATATTCAAAATAACGAACCAGTCTAGTATATACGATCACGGTTTGTGCGACAATAGCCATTCAAGCGATAAAAAAGTTTACAGACATTATTATTTATTACCTATATTGACGCGAATGCTGGTTGGTGATTATCCGATAGATCGGCGTGTGTGTCGGTCGGTAACACTTTTATTTTTCCTCGGCGAACGATCATCACTATATCACACATGCAATTGTTTTCCAGCAATCTCTGCTGTCTGGGTACAATCATGTAACAATTTTCGAACTACATAGCTAAGAATTCCCACTGAATTCGGCAGCGAATCAACGACACTTTATCGTAGACAACTTTTTACGTTTCTAGACTCTTAGAACACTGATATGTAATAAGATGTTTAACTCAAAATTTGCTACAAAATCATATTTTAAAATTTTCTTTCCGCTGCTAAATTTTCCCAACAACACAACCACCACACCCGAGTGCCAAACGAAAATAAAATCCATATACAAATAGGTTTGTAGCATTTTTTGCGCCTGCTCATTATAAAGCTGCCCGCCACCAGCCAACCAACCATAGTCAACAGAAGCCGACCGATAATCTTATCGACACCAACATTTCAAAAGGGCGTAACTGCTTTTGGAATCATCACCTTCTTTTAAAGCTGTGGATCATGTGTTATGATTTCCATGTTTTTCACAACAAGTACCAGATGGGAAAAACTCTCCTCTTTCCGACAACCACGGTGGTTTGAGTGTAAGGGAGGCAGTACGACCTACAGCTTTGAAAAAAGGTATTACTTCCAAATGCAGTTACGCCCTTTTGAAATGTTGGTGCCGTTATAAGGAAAGGGAAGCAAGGAAGGGCTCCTGGCTGCTGTCAGGTAGATGCATCTATAAAATGTATTTACACAGATGCATTCACCATAGCTTTAGCTGATCGAAAGGAGAGTATGCGTGCGACGTATTGCCCGCCATCAAGCCATGAGGCAACAATTCGGCGTTTAGCGATGTTCAAATTTACCTGGCCTAGACGCCAGGTGGCAATTGGCAATGGGTTTAACCGGAGGTAATGGGTTTAATAAATTGATTTTTATGGGTGGGAAACGTGTGTCCTGGAACTGGGAAGTTTCCAAAAGTTCGTTAGGCATAGAATTCCACTTATGCTTATGTTACACATAGCTAACTAACAGTTGCAAGTCACAAACAAGCAAGCTTGCTGAAGTGTTGCTTAATAATGGTAATGATAGCTGAACAAAAATTATGCTCTACACATTACTGTTTAACTGAGTTTTCAATTGAGAAAGTAGTCAATGTTCGACTTTCCTCATCGGTATCAACAATGATAAATTAAAACACTTTTCAAAAGTTTAACAAGAAATTTATTCGACAAGCATTGATTCCTTAACAAAAGAGTTTAACAAAACATTTGTCTGCATCTTATTAAGCTGATGTATCGATAAGCATATGCTCCTGAACAATGTACTTTTCACTTGTCAAATAAACGCCTTCAGCCCGTCATAGTTTGACTCGGAAATTTGTTCGGATTATGGGCTAAAACTGTTTAGACAACCAAGTTGTTAAAGAACCAATATTTGAACGAATCACATAAAATAAAACAGAATAGAATTATGTAGTTTAACATTGAGTGCCAAGAGACGCAATCAACGTAAAAATGAGACATTTATTTATTATTATTAGTCTGTAACAAGATATCTTGTACCTTGATTATTATATTTGTTATCTTCTGCAGCAGTTTGATTGTACGAGACGCTTGGATCGATGCATTTGACAGTTCAGTGCTGTCGTGTTTACTGAATATTATTCACACAGTCACCTAGATAACCAAACAGCATTCAGAAATCGACACATTTCAAGTATCCCTAAACATCCTTATGCGCTATTTATTGAACATAATATCAAGATTTCATGACAAAACATAAATAAAAAATTGCTTAACGGATCTTCGACTGAGCATGAGTAGATTACCTAAACAGATGCTGTGAATGCACCATGTCCAAGACCATACCGCACCACATATTTTTAAAGATCGATATTTAATAATAAAAATAAGAACATATTCATATCGCAATTAATACGTCTAGAAACAATATCTTCAATAAGGACTAACACTTTTTGGCCGCATTCGAAACAAGTTTTCTCACATAAGACGGGCTTGGTGGTCTAGTGGCTACCGCTTCTGATTCGTATGCAGAAGGTCATGGGTTCAATCCCTGGCCCGCCCTTGTCATCCTACTTTGTATCTTTCTATCCACTTTCTCTCTCACTCTCTCTTCTCTACATATACAACTCATGTATAATTCATATGTTCATAGCCATCGCTAGAACCAGAAACGAATTGAAAAAAAAAGTCGTCTCCCTCCCTTCCAACTTCCACTCACAGCACAGTGTATATATAACGCCTATAAGTTATGCAACCAAAGCGTACTGTGCCGCTTGACCTTATTCACCACACAATCTATCACGAACACTATAAATAACCCTATCCATGGACCCAACGGTGACTCCCAGATCTCCCATCCTTTCCGTCTAACAAATACCCCAGTCCGTGCGGGTTGTGGGACGCAGAGTGCTCTCGGTCTCTAGTAGCAACAATCAGTACACTCTAACATTCCTTTTCCTTCCCAGCTGACTATAAGGACTTGGCCGGCGCCGTTATTGATCAAATATGCATGAGCTGCTAAAATTGCACTTTGAGAATAAGTGAAATGTCCCAGTCCCTTATTCAGTTGGATCACAGTGCAACTGGTACCAGTTCAGATCAATCACGGAGGAGCAACCATTGACATGTATAGTCAGAATTGATCGATCGATCGTGATCGCATTCGAAACAAGTTTTCTCACAGTGCGATAAAAATACTGACAGCGACATCAGAATGGAAAACACATGTTTTGGGCTGAACAGCTGTTGAAGTATAAGGCGTTGTTCAGTTGATTATCACGTGCTATGCTAATTCACCACTGCTGAAGTTCAGGAGTGGTCATTATAGAGCTTGCTGACGTTTATTCACCTTTCTCTTTCAAACATGCAGGTGGAATAGGATTTGTTGTCATCAGGAAAGGTTTCCCGATGAAAACAAATCCTATCCCGCCTGCATGCTTGAAAGAGAGAGGTGAATAAACGTCAGCAAGCTCTATTGAGTCATGGGAAGATTATGTTTTGCTTTGGGTGCTACATAGACGAGTGCACCGATGAACTGAATTCATCGTGGTCCGAGAATTTTGACACTAGGGCGGGGTCGCTTCCAATCAGAAGTGGAAGATTTCCAATCAGAATTGAACAATTCTGATTGGGAACGACCCCGCTGTAGTGTCAAAGTTCTCGGACCGCGATGAATTCAGTTCATCGGTGCACTCGTCTATCTCACCATCTATATATAGGATGGCGCAGATAGGAAGGCATGCGGCTGGCAATCGACAGGTCTCGAGTTCTAATCAGGATTTAGGTAATTTTATATGTATTTCTTATTTCATAATAGGTGTGCCCAACATGAGAGCAAATAATTACTCTCGTGAGAGTTCAACATTTTTGCATTTTATTTATTTTCAATCTGCCAAAGCTTAATAACAACTTTCCTGTACATTTGTAAAACGTTTCGAACAACAAAAAATTAAGTTGGTGCACAACATGATGCTTTATAACTTCTCCAAATTTGTGTGAACAAAACCCGAACATAGGTTGTACGTGGAAATAATTCAAATGTTATTCAACATTATGCTGAATTAATTCGTCATAATGGTGCCTGTTAAATGAGTAATTGTTAGTTGGTTTAGAGATGAAGATTACAGAAAGAATAAACATCGAACATTTGAACTATTAAGACCAGATCAGTGAGCATTCATCAAAAATTACAATATTTGTTCATGCAACAAATAGAAAACAAGTACAGGCCGGACTCGATTATCCGGAGTATCGATTTTTATTTCACTCCGGATAATCGAATTTTCAGGATAATCGAATCGCATATAAAAATAAAATCAAAATTCAAAAACGTATGAAAATATATGTTTTTGTGATTTTATTTTCATGGAGCAGTGGCGTAGCCAGAAATTCGAATTAGGGATCGTCCATAAATTACGTGAAAAGAAACTTTTTTTGCTGCTTCTCCTAGTCACACTTTTTATATAAGTTTTCTGAAGTTTTAATGGATCATCACAATTTTCTGCATCTCCCCGCCCCTCTCAAAATGTGACGTAATTTATGGACATTCCCTTTGTATGCTGTATTCATTAAGATCCTGATAATGTTTTAGGTTGATAAGATCAGGGCACTTTTCTGTCAATTTTAAATTAAATAAAAAGGTTCTGGGCTCGTGAAACAAAACATAAACAGTAAGGGGCCATCCATTAAGTACGTCACGGAAATATTTCCAATTTTATAACGTACTTAATGAATGTTCCCTAAGGATGGCATGGTTGAGGGAAAGGGGTGTGATTTGTGTAAATTGGAGAAAATGTTGAGGGACGAGAATAAAAAACTTTTGAAGTAATCTGAAAGAAATCTGAGGTATATCCGGAGGATTTTCTAAAGAAATCCATACAAGAAATCCTGTAGAAAATATTGCAGAAAAACTTCTGGAGGAATTCCTGAAAGTATCCTAGGAGAAATTTCTGCATGAATACCTATAGGAATCCTCAAGGACTTCTGGTGGAATATCAGTAGAAAATTCCGGAGGAAACTTTAAAAAATACCTGGAGAAAGCCCCATAAGAATCCAAATAATTCCTAGGAAAAACGTAGATCCACCTGTGGGTATTTAAAGTACAACTACAAAAATCAGTGGAAGAATTCCAGTATAAAATCGTGATAGAATCTCAACAATAATTGGGTTGTTTAGTGAATAAAATATTGCTATTTTCTATAGCTCAATTGAAAGAGCTCATTTCTCTGAGTATAACGTGATTTTATTGGATCCCAACACCTTTGTTTTGATGGTTAAATCAACAAAACAGTTTTAATTTTCGTGGATAGAATGACAGTTCAATCGTTAAAGTGACAGTTCGACCCGAACAAAAAATTTTCCCCATACTAACTTTAAATGCATTTTAAAAATAGTTCCCGGTCTCCAAAAATTATGAAATTTTGGATTTCGACTAATTTTTGAGTGGAGAATCCGATTATGAAATAATCCGGATACCCCTAAAGAACCCAATTGCCAGGAAAAAAAATCGTAAAATCTTCTCGGGAAATATCTGGCGGAATTCCAACAGGGATTGCTTGAGGAATCTCAGCAGAAGTTTCTATAGGAGTATTAGGAGGAACTCTTCGAGGAATAAATCTCTGCAAGGTTTCCCCTTGAAGGAAAATTTGGAGAAATATCCCAGAAACACTATCTGAAAAAATACCAGCAATCATTCTTTGAAAACATCCTGGATGATTTACGGCATGTTTTAAAAACAGATGCAAAATTTAACGTTTTCTCGCTGAGAAGAGATTTAAAATTGTTTGGTCATTTTCAAATATAACGCGAGATTCTTTTGTTACGTAATTTGTATATGACGCTAAAAATTATCAACTGAATTTGAAATGAAATGAAAAATGTTAATACATTTTAATTTTCTCGTTAAAAGAGGCTAACATAATCGGGTCAAAAAGCCGACAAAATCGGAGTTACATGTAGTTCGCAAGCGACAACTACACTCCCGTTCAAAAGTTTGGGGTCACCCCCTCAAAAACATGTCATTTTTTTAGGCCCATATCTCCGCCAATTTGCGTCCGATTTCAAAACCCTAGGTTTCATTCAAAAGATAATAAGTCAAAGAAACTTTGAACATGATTTAAAAGAAACTTTTTCAAAAATTTTTGTATGTAAACTTAACCCAAAGTTGCCAAATTTTCTAGAAAATGAATATAAACTTACGGCAGTGTCGCTGGAAGTTGGGTCGAACAAATTTTAAGATGAGAGCGGTAATATGACCCATTTCCTATTAGCTTTCAACTGCTTTTTACAGAACTTAGCTAAAAAATCTAGAAAAAAAGTTATTAAGTAAATTAATCCTTGATGTCATCGACCAAAAGTTTGGGGTCACCCCTCAAAATGCTGTATCGGCCAAAAGTTTGGGGTCACTATCGTAAAACATGGAAAAGTGATTTGTTGATATCTTTGTCATCTTTCATTCAATTTCAATTCTTCTTGGCTTATTTGAAACAAAATGAATGATACTTACTGCATAGACATTGAACCACACATATTTGTTGAAATTTACATACTAAAACTTAACGTAAAGTTGCCTCATTTTTTGAAGCGTGGTAAAATGTGCTAACTTTACATAACATTTTTATATACAAAAATCGTTAAATACGTTAAGTTGAAGACATCAAACCTAAATTTAGTTAATTATCTTTGAAATGAGCCAAAAATAATTAAAATTGAACTATAGATGACGAAGATATCACCAAATCACTTTTCCATGTTTTACGAAAGTGACCCCAAACTTTTGGCCGATACATCATATTGAGGGCTGACCCCAAACTTTTGGTCGATGACATCAAGGATTAATTTACTTAATAACTTTTTTTCTAGATTTTTTAGCTAAGTTCTGTAAAAAGCAGTTGAAAGCTAATAGAAAATGGGTCATATTACCGCTCTCATCTTAAAATATGGTCGACCCAACTTCCAGCGACACTGCCGTAAGTTTATTTTCATTTTTTAGAAAATTTAGCAACTTTGAATTAAGTTTACATACAAATTTTTTTGAAAAAGTTTCTTTTAAATCATGTTCAAAGTTTCTTTGACTTATTATTTTTTGAATGAAACCTAGGGTTTTGAAATCGGACGCAAATTGGCGAAGATATGGGCATAAAAAAATGACATGTTTTTGAGGGGGTGAACCCCAAACTTTTGAACGGGAGTGTATGTCTCCTGGGCGAATCTCAATCATACACACGTTGCAGTGGGTAAACATTTTGCGAATCTCCGATCTGCTTGCTTCACAATTAGGCGGCAAAATACTCGTTTATTGTTCTCGAAAGCCAACACGATGCGATGAAAGGAACAGCGATTGAAGTTGCGCAGATAGGTACGTAGAATGATGAATACGGTTTCGTGATTTAAATTACTTAATTGCAAGTGATTCTTATGATCATCGACGAAGATTTTCACTTGGTCTTAAAGTACGTTACAAGCCGCGACGAACTAACTCAAATCGGATGACGAACGATCACATTTAGCAATGAAAAATGCAAGAAGTAGCACCACAACGAACAAATACGAGGCACACATCATTATCATTGAAATAAAAAAAAAAATATCGCAATAAAAATACTCCGGATAATCGAGTCTAAAATTTTGGATAATCGAATTCCGGATAATCGAGTCCGATTTGTAGAGCTCTCATACAATTTTTGAGAATATTAGTTCCCTTGAGGGATTACTTAGCCACAGTCAAGCAGATGTAATACTGGCAAAGTTTTCATCGACCACGATTTTAACGATCATTTCAAATCTTCATAGTTGTGGCCTGCGTAACCAGAGGTCATCGTTTTGCCTTGCGTTTGACGTCTAACTCTAGGAGCCATCTGCTGATGTTATTGCCCAACGCAGTGTTTCGTGAAATATGTCCACCAAGTAATATTACTGTGAACTGGACGATCAATTTTCACGGTTAGATGTTACTTCTGTTTGTCTGTGATTTTACCTTGAGGTACGAATTTTGACATGATCTTTTTAGGGGATTTAGGTTTTATATCCAATAACATTTTCCATTGCTTTTTTTTTGCAAAATAA
>NC_085138.1:182041805-182063368 GCF_035046485.1 Aedes albopictus
CTGTGTACATTGAGAATAGTAAGCTAGTCCCAAGCCCTATTCATTGGTTCCTTGTGCAATTTCGATTGCTCTGGTCAATCACGGAGTAGCAACTACGAATTGTGCGGTCATCTATGCTCATGCTCATGCTCAGAGTCACAGTGGACATCCCAAATTAGGAAGCATGTGAGTTCGCATGAATAGGCATGTTAGCCAGACAAACATCACAGATGTGATAATCGACAATGCGTTTCAAGCATTTCAGAAAGAACGAGGTAACCAGATAAATCTGGAACTCATTCCTGATTCATACAACGCACACACCCTTTCGGGATAAAACTGTAGAGTAATTTCACGCCATGAAAAAAACCCCATTAGAATACTACAAGAGTTCAAAACATGTTTGAAATACTCAAATCCCTCTATAGAAAAATAGGACAAAATCCCATTTGCTCCTGGAGATTTGAAGGAAGCAGAGCTTTTTCGGGCCCACTAAGTCGATTATATAGCAACAATTCTCGGGACGGAAGCTAGAGATTCGTAACTATACAAAAGAAAATGGTTTATCCGGAGAATTTTGATTTTGAACAGATCAGAGTTCCATTCAGGAATACCTCTTACGGTCCGACATACCGCAGAGGACAAGCTTCTTTCAACAGGGCAGCAGGGACGGATGTCCTGGGGCCTGACGCACCCCCCCGCTTGCGAGTCAGCCGCGTAGTTGCCGGCTAAGAATAGGACTACTAACCCCAATTCAAGGTGTCAAGCGACCCGTGCCGAGGAATGAGTGATCGAGGGGGTGAAATAGATGCTCGATCTTTAACGGAGCCTGTGGGGCACCTGGGCACCCCCCACAGTAAGCTGTCCCTTACCGCGTTAATGCAGAGCTCTGGCGTGGTGGACATTCTTTCTCGTGCGACTCGTGGGAATAAAATATGAGTAACAAACCAATACAGAAATCAAGTGTAGCAGGTAGTAGTGGTGGGATCAACCCCTTCGCAAGAAGCGGGTTGATGAGATCTCCGACAAGGAGAAGTGAGGAGATAGGCGCTGGGAGTTGCGTACGCAGCTCAAGCGTGGGTGCTCCAGTCCACTTCCCGGCAAGCCAGCCGGTGGAGGTTATGGACGGAGCGTGGTTGTTGAGGGCCGTCAACCGAGGATCCAAAGGACGGTCCGCAATAGAGGTGGCTGAGCAGCAGCTTGGCAAAATCATCGACTTTGCGTCCACTAAGTCGAATATAAGCAAGGACCTGAAAACGGCCTTGCTTCGACTTAGGGCGTCGATCGACAATGCCAAGCAGGAGCACGCGGCACTCGCGTTGCTGACTGCTGCAGCAGCGGAGCCTGCAAATGAGAAAGTGCCGAAGTTTACCCAAACGGAGGCCTTCTCCTTCGCAGGAAGTCCGAATAAGGCGGAAGCGACTGCTCGCGACAAACGGGGCAAGCAATCGCAGAAGCGGGCGAGGCAACCGTCAGGCGAGGAGCTGTCTGGCGGTGCCCGCAAGGCCAGGCGAATCATTACCCCGAAAGTCGGTAATAATGCCGGAAGGTCGGACCCCAGCCAGGGTTCCCGGAAAGCTGGGAAGGGTGGGCCTGAAAAGGCTGGCCCGTCCCGGAACGATGGGAACAAGGGGTTGCGACCGCTAGTGGGCCCTCAACAGCCACAGAGTAGGGCGATCCAAGGGGTGGACCCCCCTTGGACGAAGGTAGAGCGGAAGAGGAAGAAGAAGGCGAATCCGCAGGTAGTAGCGCAGGACGCCAAGCCAAGGCGTAGGAGGGCAGGTGCCAAGCGCGAGAAAGGCGACGCTATCGTCATCAAGACGGAACAGTCCAAGTACTCGGACGTCTTGAAGATGATGCGAAGCGACGCCAAGCTTGAGGGTCTTGGAGCCGACGTACGCAGTATTAGACGTACTCGTACGGGCGAGATGATCCTGGAGCTGAAGCGCCAGAAGGAGCACAAGGGCGCCGCCTATAAGAGGCTGGCAGAAGAGGTCCTTGGTGAGGGTGTGCAGGTGAGGGCTCTGACACATGAGGCGACTCTGAAGGTCAAAGACATCGATGAGATCACCGAAGTGGAAGAGCTCGTCACGGCACTGCGGCAACAGTGCGATGTGCAGGTGGCCGCCGCAGCCGTTAAGCTACGGAAAGGGCCAGCAGGGACACAGATAGCTTTGGTTCAGCTACCTGTGGCGGACGTCAAAAAGTCCGTTAAAGTAGGGAGCATAAAGGTGGGTTGGTGTGTATGTCACCTGACATTCCACGAGCCACCAGAGGTTTGCTTCAGGTGTCTGGAACCAGGACACAAGTCGTGGGACTGCAAAGGCCCCGACAGGCGCAAACTGTGCAGGCGATGCGGCGCTGAAGGTCATAAGGCCCAAAGCTGCACGAGTCCGCCCATCTGCATGATCTGTACCGGGAAATCCTCGAACAACAGACATCCGATGGGTGGTCCAAGGTGCCCGGCCTTCAAGAAAGCCGCAGTGAACAACAAATCACAGTGCAGGTAACGCAGCTGAACCTGAACCACTGTGATGCGGCTCAGCAACTGCTTTGTCAGGCAGTTTCTGAGTGGGAGACGGATATCGCCATCATATCGGACCCATACCGAGTACCCGCCGGCAACGGCAACTGGGTCGCGGATGGGACCAGAAAAATGGCGGCGATATGGACGACGGGTAAATACCCCGTTCAGGAGTTGGTGTCTACTACCTATGAGGGCTTCGTAGTCGCCAAAGTAAACGGGGTCTTCTTCTGTAGCTGTTATGCGCCTCCGCGGTGGCCGATCGAGCAGTTCACGCAAATGCTGGACCGCTTAACGACCGTGCTAACAGGGCGAAGGCCGGTGGTAATAGCGGGCGACTTTAATGCCTGGGCCGTGGAATGGGGAAGCCGTTTCACGAACCAGCGGGGTCAGATCCTGCTAGAAACACTGGCCATCTTAGATGTCGACTTGGCTAATGTCGGTACTAAGAGTACCTTTAGTCGAAACGGAGCGGAGTCAATTATTGACGTGACCTTTTGTAGTCCTGGCCTAACAAGTAGTTCGAACTGGAGAGTAGATGATGGCTACACTCACAGCGACCACCTGGCGGTTCGCTACAGTATCGACTACAATAACAGCAGACAGCGGATAGAAGAAGAGGCGGCTAGGCCAAGGCCAAGCCCTCGCAGGTGGAAGACATCATACTTCGACGAAGGGGTATTTAGGGAGGCGCTCCGCCGTGAGCGAAACTTAATCGGTTTAGACGGCGACGAGCTGGTAGCGGTGCTCTCACGTGCGTGTGATGCGACCATGCCTAGGCGAGTCCACCCTAGAAATGGGAGGCCACCGGCTTACTGGTGGACCGACGCGATTGCGGACCTGCGCCGCGCCTGCCTACGGGCTAGGCGGCGGATGCAGCGAGCACGATCAGAGGAAGAGCGAAACGAACGGCGGGTGGTGTTCGCCGCTGCAAAAGCCGCGCTTAAGACCGAGATAAGAGCAAGCAAAAAGGCCTGCTTTGAGGGTCTCTGTCAGAGTGCCAATACGAACCCGTGGGGTGACGCCTACAGGATCGTTATGGCCAAGACGAGAGGTGTGATGGCTCCTACAGAGCAATCTCCAGAGATGTTGGAGGGGATCATTGGAGGACTTTTTCCGCGTCATGATCCTAGTCCTTGGCCTCCTTTCGTAGGACAGCCGGGGACTGGGGCTGGCGATGAGGAGAGGGTCACCGATGTGGAACTTGCGGGGATAGCTAAGTCCCTTAGCGTAGGTAAGGCCCCAGGTCCGGACGGAGTTCCGAACCTGGCCTTAAAAGTAGCTATTGCAGAGGCTCCCGAGATGTTCAGGTCTGCTATGCAGAAATGCCTGGACGAGGGAGTTTTCCCAGAAGCTTGGAAGAGGCAGAGCCTGGTACTATTGCCAAAGGCGGGGAAACCACCCGGAGACCCGTCGGCATATAGACCAATATGCTTGATTGACACGGCGGGGAAGGTGCTCGAAAAGATCATCCTCAATAGAATGTTGATGTTCACTGAGGGCGTAAATGGTCTTTCGAGCAACCAGTATGGCTTCCGGAAGGGGAGGTCCACCGTAGACGCTATCTTGTCGGTTACAAAAACCGCCGAGAAAGCACTCGAGCCTAAGAGGAGGGGAATTCGCTTTTGCGCGGTAGTGACTCTGGATGTAAGGAATGCGTTTAATAGCGCCAGCTGGTCTGCTATTGCCGATGCGCTCTTGCGTCTGGGGATACCGGAGTACCTGTACAAGATTCTCGGAAGTTACTTTCAGAATCGTGTACTAGTCTACGACACGGAGGTGGGTCGGAAGTGCTTTCACATAACCTCAGGAGTCCCGCAAGGTTCCATCCTGGGTCCGGTGTTATGGAATGTCATGTACGACGAGGTGTTGAGGTTAGAGTATCCAGTGGGAGTGGTGATTGTCGGATTTGCCGACGACATTACGCTCGAAGTCTACGGTGAAACGATCGAGGAGGTAAAGTTGACTACCAACCACTCGATCAAAGTTGTGGAGGCGTGGATGCGGTCCAGGAAACTGGAGCTGGCTCACCACAAGACAGAGGTGACGGTTGTTAACAACCTGAAGTCGGAGCGGCAGACGGAGATCAGTGTAGGAGACTGTACTATCCTGTCAAAGCGCTCCGTCAAACACTTGGGCGTGATGATCGACGATAAGCTTACCTTCGGTAGCCACGTCGATTATGCCTGTAAAAGAGCCTCCACAGCTATTGCGGCACTGTCCCGGATGATGTCCAATAGCTCTGCGGTGTACGCCAGTAAGCGCAAGCTTCTGGCTAGTGTTGCTACATCCATACTTAGGTATGGCGGCCCGGCGTGGGGCACCGCGCTAAGTACTAAATGCTACCGACGGAAGCTGGAAAGTACTTACAGGCTTATGTGCCTGAGGGTTGCGAGCGCGTACCGTACCGTGTCACACGACGCTCTCTGCGTCATTACTGGTATGGTGCCTATCAGCATTCTTATCAGTGAGGACATGGAGTGCTTCGAAATGCGCGGCACAAGAGGCATACGCAGGACTGTCAGGATGGCCTCTATGGTCAAATGGCAGCGCGCGTGGGACAGTTCCACCAAAGGAAGGTGGACCTATAGGTTGATACCGAGGGTAGATAGTTGGATTAATAGGCGCCATGGGGAAGTCACATTCCACCTGACACAGGTCCTTACAGGTCATGGTTGCTTCCGACAGTATCTACACCGTTTCGGGCATGCGGATTCTCCCGAATGCCCAGTGTGCAATGGTTTAGAGGAAACGGCGGAACACGTTTTGTTCGTGTGCCCGCGTTTTCGCACAATGCGTGACCGCATGCTTGCCACATGCGGGGAGGACACAACTCCGGACAACTTGGTCCAGAGGATGTGTAGGGATGAGTTTGGCTGGAACGCCGTTTCAACGGCTATTACCCACATCGTCTGGGAGCTACAGAGGAGGTGGCGCGTGGACTCGGAGAATGGCTAGTCCAGATGCAGTACAAGAGGTGGTCCAGGGGTTCGGAGTCGGCTTCGTAGGTCATACCGGTGCCCTGCGGTCGAGATCGACCCTTACAACGATTAAGTGGCCGCGGAGAGGAAGTCCCGGTAGTGGTGCTGTCGTGGCGTCGGTCTACTGGGTTGGATCCGAGCCCGCGGTTGGAAAGGGGTCCCCGGCAAGGGTCGGGGTAGGTGAGATCCTGCTGTCTGCAACCTACGGGTGCATCTGATAGGACCTGAAGGGTAGTGATACCCTTCCTTACGGGCAGGTCAGATCGGGTTGCACGTGGGCATCAGTTCTTGATGTCCGCTCAGCAGTAGGGCGCGGGCGGGGTTGACCCTGCCCGCCTTCCGAGGACAAAGGGAGTGGCGAGGACCACTCGGGAAACTGGCTAAGCGCCAGCATGCTACCGTGATGGACTCTCCAAAGCGAGTCATCGATGTTCGTTGCTGCAGGCTACGCAGCTAACCTTGTGGGTGCGATGTGCACTAGCCCCTCTCTGAAGCAATACCTTCTTGGTGGTTCCGGAGAGACGTAGGGTTTGGCGACCATAGGAATGGTTTAGTGGGTACGAGGAGAGAGTAGTCCTGGATTTTACTTTTGTTGTAGAAGACGGCCTGTCAGACCTACACTACCCTAACCTTCTGTTAGGGTGTCTGTTGAGCAGATTATCCCCCTATGGTTTAGAAGGAAAAAAAAAAAAAAAAAAAAAAGCTTCTTTCAAAGCAATAGTTATGGTATACCACAATGGAGGGCGTTGTAGGTACAAAACCATAATGAAACTCTCTTGGAGTAGCAATGGAAGCGAGTTATCCATTAAATGTAGTCGCAATCAATTAGTACAGGTTCTCTAGTCTGTTGCGCAGAGACGCCTGGATACTCAAATTTTGCGAAGGAACACTCAAAAGTGCAAAGAAGGTCAAATGGAGACTTCTCATCTGACACATGTCAATCAGTCAACTCATGACAAATTCTGCTCATGAGAGTTGGGTTAGGTACAATTGTATTTTAAGTTATCCACGAACTGTACTACCTAAGTAATCCATCCAACTGAAGCATCTCAAAGTAATGTTTGAGCTACTTCAGATGATGTAATCATCGTAGCAAACTGCCAAATATCAGCGAAAAGATGGTGACTACAAGAGCTAGCTTGAAGGCATCCATAAGGAAAGGTTGAAAAAAATATATAACGTTATTCTTAGATATAACATGCTCGAGGCACGACATTTCATTTATAATGAAAGAAGCAAAACTGGGTTTACAAGATAACCTTTACAGAAGTTACCCTATATGAAAATGAACTTTTTGAAGTAAAGCCACTTAGGCTATGCACGCTTTTTATGCTGAAAATTGAAAATTGAGAAGGACAACTGATTATCTCGGAGAAATGCAAGATCTACTGCACTATTGCTCCGGTTACCGCAGTAAGGGCGTAAAACTGTGGAGGACGCCCTAATCCTCCACAGGCTTCGTTTGTGGTTAGGTTTTACCCCCGTTTACCGTTTGTGGTTAGGTTTTAGACCCCCCCTAACCATTCATTCCTTGGTACGGTAAGCATAAAGCCGCATAACATCATGAATTTAGGGGTCACCTGTTTAGTGGACTTTTACCACTAGATCAGGCGGTCAGTAGTGTTTATCTTAGCCAATTGAGACAACCGCTACCAACACTATACAGCTATCTAGGCTGATCAAGAAAAGAAGTTAACATAGTGTCTTGGAAGAATTTGTTCTATATATAGCGCATTTAGTTCACCACTGACTGGACTATCGCACTAGTTTTCAAGAGTGCGAAAACGTAAATAAAAGTGCGCGATTGCAACAGATCAACTCGGTGTGTTCAGAGCACTTATTCAGCATAAATAAAAAAAATAGTGCGCCGAAGACATCAACTGGATTTGAGGCAATAGCGCTCTTTTATTAACGTTCTCGCACTTATGAAGATTGAGTGCGCAGTCCAGTGGTGAACTAAATGCGCAATATTAAACTCTTGATTTTGAGATTTTCACTTTTATGTTTAATCCACCTTAAAGTGCGACAGAAATTAACTTTTTTTCATAAATGAGGATAGAGTATTGGTGTCTTCTGCAGAGTTGAAGAAAATGTATTGTTGGAAAGTTTACCGAACAAACTATCACCTTATTTGTTTAATTGTAAGAGTAATGTGCCATTTTTTGTGAACGACCCATTAAAATAGTTTTTTTTTGTTATCTTTTTCTGGGGATTTTCAGGAATTTTGTGATAAAATACACCTTTTTCTGTTTCCTTTTATTGAAATAACGCTTCTAGTGAATCAGAGCCTCCATCGGTGGGAGTGAAGACCTAATGTTATTTGTTTCCAGGAATTCATTTTGTTTTAATTTTGAGAGGATTCTTGCAAACATATTCAAGAAATCATATTTGAGAAATTCTTACTCAAATTTATTCACACATTTTTAAACATTTGTCTATCTGAACATGGTAGAATTCATGATAGAAAACATCCAACAAGTTCTCCCAGATTTTCGAAATTCCGCATTCGATGCACTGCCACAAAGCATGAAGATTGTTTTTTTTTGACAGTATTTTCTGTAGAAATTTTAGCAAATATCATTAAAAATGTTCTCCCTAAATCGGTCTACAAGTACGAAGAAAATACCCGCAATTATGTTCATAGAAAACTTCAGAATCTTGTTCAATAAACTTCTGTGTTTGTCTTCTAAAATTCCTCAGATTGAAACGCCAAAATTTCTTCATCAATCTGGATATCCGTTTAAACTTTTTCTAAAAACTTCATCAAGAATTTTTCCAGAAATGCCATCAATGTTGCCTAAAGGGTTTCTATCGGAACCGACTAAATAATCATTATAAAAATGTTGTTAGAATGCTCTCAGTAATTCCTGTTGAAAATTCTTGACACATTCTACGGGCCCCGTATCATCAATGCTAATTTTTCAAAGTTGAGTTATGGTATATTTGACATGTTTATCACATTCTACATTACTTTTGCCATCCAAAAATGCATTCGACATGATATTAGTAGGACAATAAATATAAATTGAACGACGATTAAGATTAACATCAAAATCGTGATTTTAAGTCATTTAGGCACACTTTTCATCCAAACTGTCGTATTTTAAACACCAACACACTGATTTTTCAAAAGTCTTCCATCATTTGTAGATAAATGTATGTAGATTTTTTAGCATAAAAAGAGTTTTAATCGGAAGACTTTACAACTCTTAAATATGGCTGATCATAGTATGGGTTTTTATTGCGTCACGAAAAATCAACATTTTTAAATTTTATTCAAATACGGAACACGTTACAAATATGAAATTTTGTATGCTATTTGTACTCGAAAAGATCTTTCAAATGAGACTAAAACAAAGAAAATCGGTTCACGGAAGCCTGAGTTTCACCTGGTTGAAGTTTGCGTTGTAACGTCACGAAAAAAAGTTATGTGAAAAAGACCAAATCTTTCTGACTTGGACGGCTTCTGAATTGGACAAACGTAGTTCTATATTTAAAACAGTTTCATTCTCGTTGTGTATGACCTCTATTTCAAGATATCGTTTATAAATTGCGTACCATTGCCCGTTCATAAACTACGTAGACTTTTGAAGGACGGGGGAGATGGTGTTTGGCCAAAATCTACGATGTAATTGTACTGTGATATTTTAAAATTTTTGAATCGTAATCAAATACCACTCAAACCGAAAATTTCTGTGATATCTGTAGGCAACAGACGAAACACTGACGAAATTACAAAGTTATTAAGTTGGTCAAAGACTTACAGTTGATCTATAGTTATATTTAAAGTTCCACCAACAGGCGGCGCTAGAGAACTTACAAATTTTAAATTTCATACATCTCAGGATCCCTTTTACATAGAAATACGATTTCTTGGGCACAGTTGTTTGGTAAGTAAAGGACTTGCAGTTGATTTACCAAAAGATGCGAGATATTTCCACTAGAAGATGTTAGTTTCCATTTTGCAAAAGCAGTAAAGGGATTAGAATTCCTTGAAAAGTATTCAACAAGCTGCAACTTTTTCACTTTGGGCGCATTGTATTCAAACCAAATAGTAATCAAAGATCAATATATAATACTTAACTTTCAAAATTTAATTTGATTTGATTCACTTATTCCTAAGATATAAGAGTTAATAGAACAACAGTCAAAAATATGATTCTGCTTAAAGCGCTACATATTTGTGTAGAGCTAACCAATCAAGTCCAAATTTGTAGAAATTACAGATAATAAAATGAGGAACTATCAGTCAAAATTTGAGAATTTTTGATATATTTTATAAAAAGTTACGGCTTGTTGAATGTGTTTTGGGTAATTACCCAAGGAACAATTTAAAGTCATAAATAAGCATGCAAGTCAAATTATTGCTGGTTTATAACAATCTTAGCTGAATAAAACCAAATGCTGAATAATAAGCCAAAGAGATGCTATTTACATTCTAAAAAAGCCAACATGCAACATTTGGCACGTATGTGAACAACGATTTAATTACAAGCTTAACAAACGTCAGCAATTTTTGTTTGTTCAATTTGCTCTTATTAGTTTTAATATAAGCTGAAGAAGAACTTTTTTCTACGCGTTAAAAAGCTTATGTTACACAGTTTCCGATAGCTGATTATTATGGTTTACTTAAGTTAAACAAATGCTTTTGATGTTTAACACTTCAGCATTTGTTGATACGCTCAATAATGGTTAAACAGTAAGCTACTTAAACGGATTTATGATTTATTTGTTCGATTATCACTCTTCGATTGAACAACAGATTAAAGTGATGATAATAGAGCAGTTCTTTAGTATTCAATATGTGTTGAAGTTTTTTGTAGACCAATGCTCAATATTTTAAACATTTGCTAATTTTCGTAGCAATTTGAAAGTTGCAGCCATCTTCACAACTTTTTTTTTGGTAAATGTTTCCAACCTTCCATAAATCAAAATATTTATCTTTCCCAGCTTTGTGAAGATGTTTCGCTCTCAGCGAGCGACTTCCCAGTTCCAGGATGGCGTAGTTGGCAAGGCATGCGACGGGTGATTGGGAGATCACGAGTTCAAATCCCAAGTTGAGCAAATTTTTAGAAGAGCTAGTGTGTTTTGGGTGTGTTACAAATGTGTTTGGATGGGACCTCGGATGGGACAGAAAAAAACATGACGGGACTGTAATTGCTCCTCGCACTTTTTTGTTTTGTTTTCAGCAGATTATCAAAGCTGAATACAAGTTTTATATGAGGCTGATATAACTCATGTTACTTCCGACTCTACAGCCTGTATCGAAGTAATGAATATCAACGGTTTAGTCTATGGGACAAAATTAGATGAATATGGGTGGTACTAGGCCGAAGATGGGTAGCATTAACCTTCATGAAGGAGTTTTCATACTGCTGATAGCAATAACTAGGTGCTTCGAGCCATTTATCACAAAACGGATTTTCAATAGAATAAAGCTGCTCTTGGATCAGTGAAAATAATGCAATAATATATTCACAAATTCGGGCAATTTTGGCTGATTATTCTGATTCTAAAATGATGCGCATTTTCGTGACGTTACAACGCGAGCAGAACCCTGTTTGAAACTGAACGGGCGTTGTAACAACGTCACAAAATGTAAAAATCCAAAAACCAATCCAAAATGTCCTCCTCCTCTTTTTGGCGTAACGTCCTCACTGGGGCAAAGCCTGCTTCTCAGCTTAGTGTTCTATGAGCACTTCCACAGTTATTAACTGAGAGCTTCCTCTGCCAATGACCATTTTGCATGTGTATATCGTGTGGCAGGCACGAAGATACTCTATGCCAAAGGAAGTCAAGGAAATTTCCTTTACGAAAAGATCCTGGACCGACCGGGAATCGAACCCGTCACCCTCAGCATGGTCATGCTGAATACCCGTGCGTTTACCGCCTCGGCTATATGGGCCCTTCAATCAAAATGTATATGTTTTATTTCACTGCATTGAAGAACAAACCAATAAACTTCAATGGTGGGAGAAATTTTCAGTTTAAAATAAAAATCCGAGCAAATTTTTCAAGATGTTGGTTGTGCGGTAGAGGAAGTCGAATTCTAGCGCGTTGTAACGTCACGCTACAAATACGCATCTTAAACAAGTTTTTCTAATGAAAACTTTATGTTAAACAGGTCAAACATATAGGAAATTTTACAAGGAATCTGAATATGACAAAATATTTTGAGGTTTACAGTCGTTTTTATGAATTATAGGGAAAAATCTGACTACGAATGCGTAGAAACGTTGTAACGTCACGGTAGAATGTGTCTTATCTCGACGGCGTGATGAGTTATATGCTGAAAATTTTAAATATCTGGCGGTGTAAAATAATGAATCTCAGCGCGCTAGTCTTTGGAAAAAAAAACTAGAAGAATATGGGTGTTTTGTATCAGCGAAGATTGGTGCCGGTGTCATTAACCTTCATGAAGGAGTATTCATACTACTGATAGCAAAAACTTGGCCCTCCGAGCCATTTATCACAAAACGGATTTTAAATAGAATAAAGTCCCCTTGAAGCAATGAAGATAATGCAATGATGTATTCACAAATTCGGGTAAATTTGGCTGATTATTCTGATTCTAACATGATGTGCATTTTCGTGACGTTACAACGCGAGCAGAACCCTGTTTGAAACTGAACGGGCGTTGTAACGTCACGAAATGTAAAAGTCGATTATCCAAAAACAAATCCGAAATTTACATGTTTTATTCCATTGAATTGAAGAACAAACCAATAAATTTCAATGGTGGAAAAAAAAAATCAGAATATCATAAAAATCCGAGCAGATTTTTTAAGATGTTGGTAGCGCGTTAGAGAGGGTCGAATTCTAGCGCGTTGTAACGTCACGCTACAAATACGCATTTTGAACACGTTTTTCTAATGAAAACTGAATGTTCAATAGGTCAAATATATCAGAAATTTTACAAGGAATCCGAATATGGAAAAATATTTTAAGGTTTACGTTCGTTTGCATGAGTTATAGAGGAAAATCTGACTACGAATGCGTCAAAACGTTGTAACGTCACGGTAGAATGTGTCTCTTACTGGTAATACTCCAGGAATATTTCCGGGATTTATTTTGAAATTTCTGGTAGAATCCAACATTACGCAAGACATGGAGTTGCGCAGGTAATTCTTGCTGGAGATCATCCGGAAATTCTTGCAGGACTGCTAAGAGCAATTACTGGAGAATTCCCAGCTGAAAATGCTTGAGAAACTCAAGCAGTAATTTCTGGAGAAATCCTAGTAGGAATGTCTGCTGCTATTCTAAGACATACATAGTTCTTAAGGAATCCTTGTAGAAATTTGTGGGGACATTGCAAGAGGAGTTTCTATAGGACTCCTCAGATGAATCTCTGGAGGAATCTTTGAAAGGATATGTAAAGGAATTCTTGCAGAAACTTTTGAAGCAATTTGAAGGCATTTATGGAAGAATTACAAGAGAATTTTTTCATACATTTCTCTTGGATTGTCTCCAGGAATGCCTGATGGGTTTCTCTAGTAGTTCCTATATGGGTTCTTCCAGAGGGAGTCCATTTGAAATTCCTCCAGGAATCTTCCTGTGATTTGTCAAATGATACCTCCTAAACTTTCTTCATTAAACCCTTCAGGAATGTTTCTGATAAATCCCGCAATAGTTCTTCTAGTAATTTCTGGTGTCAGGCCATTCGGCCGAAGGTCATTAGGCCGAATGGTCATTAGGCCGAATGGTCATCAGGCCGAATGGTCATTGGGTCTTTTTCTTGCCGTTACGTCTCCACTGAGACAAAGCCTGCTTCTCAGCACAGTTATTAACTGAGAGCTTCCTCTGCAAATGACTATTTTGCATGTGTGTATCGTGTGACAGGCACGAAGATACTTTATTGATGCTGAATCTACTGACATTCTACCCATGAATTTTTCCTTCTTTTAAATATAGGCTGTTCTTTCTAGTAGCATTGCTAAAATAGTTTTTGGCGCTGAAATTGTTGATATTCAATTCATAATTTTTTTCTTCTTTAAAACATAGGCTATTCTTTCTAGTTTCATTGTTAAACTAGTTTTTGGCAAAAATTGTTGGAAAAGGTAAAAACAACGGCTAACTTTCAATTCGTCCTGATGACCATTCGGCCTAATGACCTCCTGCCTAATGGCCTTCGGCCTAATGACCCAGCATCGTAATTTCTCTTAGATACTTTCAGATATTGCTGAAAATTCTTCAGAAATTCCACATGTGGTTTCAATGAAGCATGCATCCCAAGAGGAATTCCGAAAAAAATGCTAGAAAATCTTTTGAGAAATTCTCATAGCATTCCTCTAGAAATGTCTGATGGGACTCTGCTGGAAATTTCTGGAATTACTACTACATGGATACATGTAGTAAGATACATGTAGACTACATGGATTTCTCCAAGGATTCCTCCAAATTGCTTCGGTGGTGCTTTTCGGGATTTTTCCGAAGATTCCTCTAGGAATTTCTCTCGAAATACCTTCAGAAATTCCTACACGGATTCATTCATGAACTCCTACCAGGATTTCTCCAAGCATTCTTGCTGAGAATCCTCAAGCATTTCTAGATGGTATTTCAGCAGTTCTTGCTCTTGGGAATCCTATTGAAGCATTTCTAGCAGGAATTGCTGGAAGAGTTCCAGCAAGACTTCTTGGAGGATTCCCACCACGAGAGCCTGAAAAAACACATTAGCATTCCAGAACAATGGGGTTTCCAGTTAGCCTAGTGATTAAGGCCATGGATCGCCAATCCGGAGACGGCGGGTTCGATTCCCGTTGCAGTCGATGATTTTCTCGACTCCCTGGACATAGTGTATCATTGTACTTGCCTCACAATATACAAATTCATGCAATGGCAGGCAAAGAAAGCCATTCAATTTAATAACTGTGGAAGTGCTCGAAGAACACTAAGTTGAAGCGAGGCAGGCCAAGTTCCAGTGGGGACGTCGAGCCATAAAGAAGAAGAAGAAGAACCATTTCAACCGAAATTCTCAAAGAAATCTGAAGAGGATTTCCAGAATACGAAGAGGACTTTCTGGAGGAATTCTGAAAGATTCTCTGCAACAAAAAACCTGAGTGTGTTTGTGGAGAAATTCTTCGATAATTTCAAATGAAATTCCTGGAGGAATCACATGAAGAAATCTTGGAGGAAAACCAGTACGCATTCTTGAGTAATTGGATCTCCACTCCATGTATGTGTTTCGTAAACTCGCAAAAGCAGCCCTAGCCTTCTTGTTCCGTGCTCCTATCTCGATCTTGGTACCGTCATCTGACGCGATCTGGCTGCCAAGATGTTGAAAGCTTTCGACGTTTTCCACTGCTAGCCTAGCTACTGTAAAGTTGGATGAGTTGTCCGTGTTGACATCCAACGATTTGGTCTTGCTGACGTTGATGGTTGGACTCACCGTAGAGGACCGTTCGGCCAGGTCATTGAACTTACGCTGCATGTCTGAGCGTCGTTGGGCTAGTAGTAGAGCAACAGCATCGGCCAAATCGAAGTCGTTCATATGCGTCATTATGATGGGCTGCAAAAGTAGCCTACGATTTGGTGCACGATCAATCGCCCCCACTACGATCTCTTCGTTTACGATGAGAAACAGTAGCGGTGATAGTATACATCCTTGCCTCACACCAGTGACTACTAGGAAGGGGTCCGACGATGTTTCGTTATGCAGAACTCTGAATGTAAAAGCCTCGTACTGCGCTTCTATGAAGTTGGCGATTCTATTCGGAACTCACTTGCATCTCAGGGCGCCACAGATTTTCGTGGTTCAGACGATCGAGAGCTTTTTCGTAGTCAATGAATATCAAATAGAGGGACTCTTGGAATTCGTTAATCTGCTCCAGTATGGTACGGAGCGTGACAATATGGTGCACTCAGTCAAGATCTTCCGACACGGAATCCTTCAGCTACCTGCCGAAGAGTCGCGTCTATAATCCCCTGTATCCGATGCAGGATAACTTTGTACAGAACTTTGAGAACAATACACAATCGATCGTTGCAGAAATCACAGTAGGTATCCTGGAAAGTTTCCTAGAAGAGTTCTTCAAGGAGGTCTTGGATAAATCCGCAGAAAATGCAAAAAGGAACTCTTGGGAAAATCCATGAAGAAATCTTTGGAAAAGGTCTCAAAGTATTGCTGCTGAAATTAAGCATTCTTGCTGAGATTGCTCCAGAGGTTTGTCCACGTTATCGTATACACTCTCCAAGGATTTCAATAGAAATTCCTCTAGGGATTTTTCCAGATTTCTCTCTAGGGATTTCGCTTGAAATACTACTAGAATTTCCTGAAAAAACCACGGCAAGATATTTAAATGAAATATCTGGAGAAATCACAGCTGCAATTTCGTAGGAATCTCACTCCACTTTCAAGCTGCGGCGGCTAATTTTCTGCATGGAAAGGATGTAATTTGTACATCACTTTTACGACGCGATTGATGTGCAGCAGAAATGATGTGATATCACAAGATTTTTAGCTTATTTATGTTGAACTATTTTGTATTACTTCTAAAAAGGAATTTAAATTTTTCTGCAATATTCGACTATTGCTTTTGCATTAATATTGTTTATCCATTAATTCGCGAATTAATCCTAAATTGATACATCTATCCCACTTTAAAAAGACCGTGTGTCTCTAGATAAACGTTTTCGCATCGTAAACACGTCATATTGCGACCCATTTCCATAGCGTTGCTAATAATAAATAAACAGCTGTGTTTAAACAGGCAATGTAAGAACACTCCATCCAAACCAAACCCCGAATTAGCTAGCAGCACTGGCCCACCGCCAACCGCTTTCCACCGCCTTGCGGTCTTCGCTCCCCTTCCCCCTTTGGCGCCTGCCCCACACATACCCGCGGTCCATTACTGCTGCTAGGTTATTTTGCTTCATGCTGCTGCCGCCACGCCGTTGCTATTCTCGTCCCGTTTCTTCCTACATTGTATACATACACAGGCTTGTGTACCATGAAAACCGAGTGAGGAAAAATTAATCAATATTTTATTGATTTTCCAACCAACCCAAACTCGCACAGAGCCAGGAGGAAAAGTTTAAACCGTAGCTCCGGAGCTGTGTGTGCTTGAGTTCTCGGTTCTCGGTCGGTACCATCGCAGTTTGTTCAGGGAAACCCTCGAGGATAGAAGAAGATATGACGGTTCGCGTGTGATTGTGACTGGCATTCGCGTTATCCGGGTCGTGCCAAATATACATGATGATGAGCCATGATGGATACGGTTGAGTGATTTGTGTGCGAATTGGATTTCCTACCCGTGCTGCTTGGTCCTGTTCAATTGGAGGCTATTTTGAAATTCGTGGATTGTTTTGGTCAGGATTGGAACGAAAATAGCATTCTCAATGAACCCAAAGCAAGCAGCGTCACACCGCCAGGCGGTTACGGAATCGGATTGTGGAGGCAGCAGCAGCACATTGGGACTGAAAATGAAAACGTCTGCCTCGGAATTATCTATTTTAGTGAACGGCGAAAATGAGTGACAACGCTCGGCTCTCGGTGGTTCCGTTCGGTGCTGAAATGTGGGAGCAAAAAAGAGACACCGAAAAAGAAAAATCAATAAAAGCAAACGCCCCACATAGGAAGAGAATGCGAGAAGTGAAGTGAAACATTGATTTTTTGTTATTGTTGTGATTTTCCGCCCCGGTTCCACCCACACGGCACGGTCGCCATATAGTCCAGGGATGATAGCGAGTTTAGTTAGTTGGATACTTTTTTCTTAACAAAACACATATAAAGTGGTGTAGTGACTACAGGTCGTCAACTCCAGTTAGCCTTGTGGAGATGGCTTTGGATCTTGGAATGAGTGTAATCAGTTTCGTACCTTTTAATTCCGCCCTATGTTGCTTATCCTTTGACAGATACGCGTATTTCGACTACCACTTGTAATCTTCCTCAATGTCAGTTATCCGGAGTGGATAACTGACACTGAGGAAGATTACAAGTGGTAGTCGAAATACGCGTATCTGTCAAAGGATAAGCAACATAGGGCGGAATTAAAGGGTACGAAACTGATTACACTCATTCCAAGAGGGTATTCTGCTTAGAGGGTTCGAAAAGTCGGTACAAGATGGCTTTGGATCGCTAATCCGGAGACGGCGGATTCGATTCCCTTTCCGGTCGGGAACTTTTTTCGACATCCTTGGACAGTGTATCACTGTACTTGCCTCACAATAAACAAATTCATTAAATGATAGGCAAATAAAGCCCTACATTTAATAACTGTGGATGTACTCAAAGAACACTATGTTCAAGAGAGGTAGGTCAAGTTCCAGTGGGAACGTAGAACCATAAAGAAGAAAAAAAGTCAACTAAATAAAAAATTTAAAAATAAAAGGAGATCCTCAGAAAATTTGGAAGACTGTGATCAACAGTTACTGAGATTTTCTGAGATTGTTCACTGTTAACAACATCAGATTGTACACGGAACTTGTGATCTTTCACCACAATCCCATAGTTTCGCTTTTAATTCCAGCTGAAATGGAGTAGGTAAATTCATCTCAAATGTGAGTTTTTTCAGCTCATTTAAAAAAAATATGTACATTCACCGAAACCACCCAAGAAAGTGTAATCCAGTGTTGCTGCCCGGGAAGGTGGGAATATCTGAATTATAGCTCAAATTGAACAAATTCTGATATAATATCTCAATTTGATATTGAAGTGATATTTAAAAAAATATTAAATAGGGAAGTGGAACCATCTCGGCAGGGGTCCTATTTTTGGCACTTTTCTGCTAACTCAGCTAATTTTGAACCAATTGACACAATTCTTGGAACGCGGTGAGATATGTACGTATAGTATTTAGCCGTGTACAAAATTTCAAGTCAATTGGTCGGGAATTGACTGAGTTATAGTGAGTTATACCCTATCATAACAATATCTTAAAGTGATATGATAGCTTAAAATGTACTCAAAGGCTCCTTCAACGATACATTATCCGGCAGAAGTTTTTTGGTATTAATTTCACTATTTGGTGCCCAGACAACGAAATTTTGGCTCTAATTCCCAGTAGCGCCTGTTCCTGAATCTGCAGGAGGTGACCAATTACTGTGTTGGCTTGTAACGAATTGGACCACCTGAATAAGCACATTACTACGTGCCCGGCTAGCCAAGCCACTTCCACTCACTCAAAACACATTTTACACACCTTGAGATACAAGTTGGAATCAGATTCCCAGATGAAATCGCACCAAACCAAGCACAACAGGGAACTTATGTCGGAGTTATCCAGGTAGAAGTTTGCACACGGATCTGGGACAGCGGGAGCAGTTTTTCGATGGCAATTTGCCGCATCGAGCAGTTTATAAGCCGGGAAACAAGGACACCACATTATACCTTCCTAACTGAAGCCAACAATCACTACATACACTCCCGTTCAAAAGTTTGGGGTCACCCCCTCAAAAACATATCATTTTTTTAGGCCCATATCTCCGCCAATTTGCGTCCGATTTCAAAACCCTAGGTTTCATTCAAAAGATAATAAGTTAAAGAAACTTTGAACATGATTTAAAAGAAACTTTTTTTAAAAAATTTTGTATGTAAACTTAACTCAAAGTTGCCAAATTTTCTAAAAAATGAATATAAACTTACGGCAGTGTCGCTGGAAGTTGGGTCGACCAAATTTTAAGATGAGAGCGGTAATATGACCCATTATCTATTAGCTTTCAACTGCTTTTTACAGAACTTAGCTAAAAAATCTAGAAAAAAAGTTATTAAGTAAATTAATCCTTGATGTCATCGACCAAAAGTTTGGGGTCACCCCTCAAAATGATGTATCGGCCAAAAGTTTGGGGTCACTATCGTAAAACATGGAAAAGTGATTTGTTGATATCTTTGTCATCTTTCATTCAATTTTAATTTTTCTTGGCTTATTTGAAACAAAATGAATGATACTTACTGCATAGACATTGAACCACACATATTTGTTGAAATTTACATACAAAAACTTAACGTAAAGTTGCCTCATTTTTTGAAGCGTGGTAAAATGTGCTAACTTTACATAACGTTTTTATATACAAAAATCGTTAAATACGTTGAGTTGAAGACATCAAACGTAAATTTAGTTAATTATCTTTGAAATGAGCCAAGAAAAATTAAAATTGAATGAAAGATGACAAAGATATCAACAAATCACTTTTCCATGTTTTACGATAGTGACCCCAAACTTTTGGCCGATACATCATTTTGAGGGGTGACCCCAAACTTTTGGTCGATGACATCAAGGATTAATTTACTTAATAACTTTTTTTCTAGATTTTTTAGCTAAGTTCTGTAAAAAGCAGTTGAAAGCTAATAGAAAATGGGTCATATTACCGCTCTCATCTTAAAATTTGGTCGACCCAACTTCCAGCGACACTGGCGTAAGTTTATATTCATTTTTTAGAAAATTTGGCAACTTTGGATCAAGGTTACATACAACATTTTTTGAAAAAGTTTCTTTTAAATCATGTTCAAAGTTTCTTTAACTTATTATCTTTTGAATGAAACCTAGGGTTTTGAAATCGGACGCAAATTGGCGGAGATATGGGCCTAAAAAAATGACATGTTTTTGCGGGGGTGACCCCAAACTTTTGAACGGGAGTGTACATCTCAGTTTTATTTACTGCCTACTTTTAAACTTAAAAACTTCACCTGTGGACGTCTTGAATCAAATTCTTATGCAAACTGTTGAATATCTGAGAATTGGCCATTGGAACAGAGCAGTTTCTATAAATACGAGAAAAGCATAGAACTCGATGTTCTTATTTTCTTCCGTCTTCTGGTTGATTACATGAATCATCCGTTCATAGGCGTATGCCTATATCGCGGCGTGTTCTTCCAATTAGCTTTATTCCATCTCTTTGGATAGAACCCTTTTCTTTTGAGCCAAACTTTTTTATATCAACATTCTGATTTATCGATCGTATTCTAGGTGTCAAAATAAAATTCTAAAAGTCCGAAAAAAACATAATGGCTCAGAAAAAGATGTTCTTCCGTATAAAACTTAAAAATCAATAAATATTTCAATATTTAAAAACTCAATTCAGCTTTTCCAGATAAGGTTATCTTAAAAATACGATTGTTGTACCGGAATCTTAAATTTGTGTCAACATATTTATATTTGATATCTAACAGCTACCAACAATTTCAATTTCTAGTAGCTACCAACAATTTCTAAAATGAATAACTTTTTCCAATCATTTTCGAGCTTAACGAATTAGAAAATTAAAATCATGCAGAAATATGTAATCTTAAAAACTCCCACGTTTTGATTATTGTTTGAAAACGATATCAGATGCTTAGGAAGCAAAAACTAAGAAAAATGGCATATTTCAAATGTCGTATATAGGTAAATCCAAAATAACTTCACATTGTTTGGAAAAAATCAAAATAATGTCTTACTGATGAAGGTTTATAACCTACGATTATAAAAGGTACATATACGTAGTAGTGTACCTAAAAACAGTTTGATGCTTCAAATATATTTTTTCTAAAAAACATACAAGATTTTTGCATTAAAAGTGGCACTGGCCTAAAAAAAAGCATTGCGTCAGTTTTAACCATATCGTCGTGCGGGGCTTCTTTATACACATGATTTTTAAACTTCATGACGTAACTCCCATAGTAGTGAATGGATTTCCACAATTTTTACACATAATCATCGTGTGTATGTATGTAGGATGTATACAAAATTTGAACTAAATCCATCAATAAACAAAAAAAAATGTTCATTAGGGTGGCCCACACTTATATGAAAAACAAAAATGTTGAAAATGCCAAGTCTTACCTCCTGAATCGGTCGTTTTGGACTCCCAGAAGCTACGTCGATTAAGCCAAAGGGGACGCTCAAAGTGCTTGAAGTTTGCATGGAAAAACGTGGCCAAATGTATGCAGAAATTTAAAGTTTTCGATTTTCCATACAAAAAATTTAGGATTTTCATACAAAAAAGCGTTACGGAAGGGTAAGGGGGCCCAAAATTGTCGATTTTAGCGTTACGTAATAAATGGATGCTGCCAAACAACTTTGTCGAAGATTGCAAGCGACGTCTGCGAGAAAAGATATACCCTAGGCAAAGTGAGACGAAGTATTGAGATTTCATTATTGATATTA